>NC_134830.1:124794854-124985914 GCF_004210375.1 Tachypleus tridentatus | reverse complement strand
AACTTATACTTCTAGCAACTGGGTTCTTGTACTATCAAAAAAAGACAGTGGTATGTCTGGGAACTTATACTTCTAGCAACTGGGTTCTTGTACTATCAAGAAAGACCCCTAGTGGGACAGTGGTATGTCTGGGAACTTGTACTTCTAGCAACTGGGTTCTTGTACTATCAAGAAAGACCCCTAGTGGGACAGTGGTATGTCTGCAAACTTGTACTTCTAGCAACTGGGTTCTTGTACTATCAAGAAAGACCCCTAGTGGGACAGTGGTATGTCTGCAAACTTATACTTCTAGCAACTGGGTTCTTGTACTATCAAGAAAGACCCTAGTGGGACAGTGGTATGTCTGGGAACTTGTACTTCTAGCAACTGGGTTCTTGTACTATCAAGAAAGACCCCTAGTGGGACAGTGGTATGTCTGCAAACTTATACTTCTAGCAACTGGGTTCTTGTACTATCAAGAAAGACCCCTAGTGGGACAGTGGTATGTCTGCAAACTTATACTTCTAGCAACTGGGTTCTTGTACTATCAAGAAAGACTCCTAGTGGGACAGTGGTATGTCTGCAAACTTATACTTCTAGCAACTGGGTTCTTGTACTATCAAGAAAGACTCCTAGTGGGACAGTGGTATGTCTGCAAACTTGTACTTCTAGCAACTGGGTTCTTGTACTATCAAGAAAGACTCCTAGTGGGACAGTGGTATGTCTGCAAACTTATACTTCTAGCACTTGGGTTCCTGTACTATCAAGAAAGACCCATAGTTGGACAGTGGTATGTCTGCAAACTTATACTTCTAGCAACTGGGTTCTTGTACTATCAAGAAAGACCCTAGTGGGACAGTGGTATGTCTGGGAAAACTTAGTACTTCTAGCAACTGGGTTCTTGTACTATCAAGAAAGACCCTAGTGGGACAGTGGTATGTCTGCAAACTTATACTTCTAGCAACTGGGTTCTTGTACTATCAAGAAAGACCCTAGTGGGACAGTGGTATGTCTGCAAACTTATACTTCTAGCAACTGGGTTCTTGTACTATCAAGAAAGACCCCTAGTGGGACAGTGGTATGTCTGCAAACTTGTACTTCTAGCAACTGGGTTCTTGTACTATCAAGAAAGACCCTAGTGGGACAGTGGTATGTCTGCAAACTTATACTTCTAGCAACTGGGTTCTTGTACTATCAAGAAAGACCCTAGTGGGACAGTGGTATGTCTGCTTATACCATCAAGAAAGACCCTAAACTTGTACTTCTAGCAACTGGGTTCTTGTACTATCAAGAAAGACCCCTAGTGGGACAGTGGTATGTCTGCAAACTTATACTCCTAGGAACTGGGTTCTTGTACTATCAAGAACGACTCTTAGTTGGACAGTGGTATGTCTGCAAACTTGTACTTCTAGCAACTGGGTTCTTGTACTATCAAGAAAGACCCTAGTGGGACAGTGGTATGTCTGCAAACTTATACTTCTAGCAACTGGGTTCTTGTACTATCAAGAAAGACCCTAGTGGGACAGTGGTATGTCTGCAAACTTATACTTCTAGCAACTGGGTTCTTGTACTATCAAGAAAGACCCTAGTGGGACAGTGGTATGTCTGCAAACTTATACTTCTAGCAACTGGGTTCTTGTACTATCAAGAAAGACCCTAGTGGGACAGTGGTATGTCTGGGAACTTGTACTTCTAGCAACTGGGTTCTTGTACTATCAAGAAAGACTCCTAGTGGGACAGTGGTATGTCTGCAAACTTATACTTCTAGCAACTGGGTTCTTGTACCATCAAGAAAGACCCTAGTGGGACAGTGGTATGTCTGCAAACTTATACTTCTAGCAACTGGGTTCTTGTACTATCAAGAAAGACCCTAGTGGGACAGTGGTATGTCTGCAAGAAAGAAACTTTATACTTCTAGCAACTGGGTTCTTGTACTATCAAGAAAGACCCTAGTGGGACAGTGGTATGTCTGCAAACTTATACTTCTAGCAACTGGGTTCTTGTACTATCAAGAAAGACCCTAGTGGGACAGTGGTATGTCTGCAAACTTATACTTCTAGCAACTGGGTTCTTGTACTATCAAGAAAGACCCCTAGTGGGACAGTGGTATGTCTGCAAACTTATACTTCTAGCAACTGGGTTCTTGTACTATCAAGAAAGACCCCTAGTGGGACAGTGGTATGTCTGCAAACTTATACTTCTAGCAACTGGGTTCTTGTACTATCAAGAAAGACCCCTAGTGGGACAGTGGTATGTCTGCAAACTTGTACTTCTAGCAACTGGGTTCTTGTACTATCAAGAAAGACCCTAGTGGGACAGTGGTATGTCTGCAAACTTGTACTTCTAGCAACTGGGTTCTTGTACTATCAAGAAAGACCCCTAGTGGGACAGTGGTATGTCTGCAAACTTATACTTCTAGCAACTGGGTTCTTGTACTATCAAGAAAGACCCTAGTGGGACAGTGGTATGTCTGCAAACTTATACTTCTAGCAACTGGGTTCTTGTACTATCAAGAAAGACCCCTAGTGGGACAGTGGTATGTCTGCAAACTTATACTTCTAGCAACTGGGTTCTTGTACTATCAAGAAAGACCCTAGTGGGACAGTGGTATGTCTGCAAACTTGTACTTCTAGCAACTGGGTTCTTGTACTATCAAGAAAGACCCTGGGTTCTTGTCAAGAAAGACCCTAGGGACAGTGGTATGTCTGCAAACTTATACTTCTAGCAACTGGGTTCTTGTACTATCAAGAAAGACCCCTAGTGGGACAGTGGTATGTCTAGCAACTGGGTTCTTGTACTATCAAGAAAGACTCCTAGTGGGACAGTGGTATGTCTGCAAACTTATACTTCTAGCAACTGGGTTCTTGTACTATCAAGAAAGACCCCTAGTGGGACAGTGGTATGTCTGGGAACTTGTACTTCTAGCAACTGGGTTCTTGTACTATCAAGAAAGACCCTAGTGGGACAGTGGTATGTCTGGGAACTTATACTTCTAGCAACTGGATTCTTATACTATCAAGAAAGACCCTAGTGGGACAGTGGTATGTCTGCAAACTTATACTTCTAGCAACTGGGTTCTTGTACTATCAAGAAAGACCCTAGTGGGACAGTGGTATGTCTGCAAACTTTACTTCTAGCAACTGGGTTCTTGTACTATCAAGAAAGACCCTAGTGGGACAGCAACAGTGGTATGTTCTTTCTAGTGGGTTCTTGTATCAAGAAAGACCCTAGTGGGACAGTGGTATGTCTGCAAACTTATACTTCTAGCAACTGGGTTCTTGTACTATCAAGAAAGACCCTAGTGGGACAGTGGTATGTCTGCAAACTTATACTTCTAGCAACTGGGTTCTTGTACTATCAAGAAAGACCCTAGTGGGACAGTGGTATGTCTGTAAATTTATACTTTTAGCAACTGGGTTCTTGTACTATCAAGATAGACCCCTAGTGGGACAGTGGTATGTCTGCAAACTTATACTTCTAGCAACTGGGTTCTTGTACTATCAAGAAAGACCCTAGTGGGACAGTGGTATGTCTGCAAACTTATACTTCTAGCAACTGGGTTCTTGTACTATCAAGAAAAGACCCTAGTGGGACAGTGGTATGTCTGCAAACTTGTACTTCTAGCAACTGGGTTCTTGTACTATCAAGAAAGACCCCTAGTGGGACAGTGGTATGTCTAGCAAACTTGTACTTCTAGCAACTGGGTTCTTGTACTATCAAGAAAGACCCTAGTGGGACAGTGGTATGTCTGCAAACTTATACTTCTAGCAACTGGGTTCTTGTACTATCAAGAAAGACCCTAGTGGGACAGTGGTATGTCTGCAAACTTATACTTCTAGCAACTGGGTTCTTGTACTATCAAGAAAGACCCTAGTGGGACAGTGGTATGTCTGGGAACTTGTACTTCTAGCAACTGGGTTCTTGTACTATCAAGAAAGACCCTAGTGGGACAGTGGTATGTCTGCAAACTTATACTTCTAGCAACTGGGTTCTTGTACTATCAAGAAAGACCCTAGTGGGACAGTGGTATGTCTGCAAACTTATACTTCTAGCAACTGGGTTCTTGTACTATCAAGAAAGACCCTAGTGGGACAGTGGTATGTCTGCAAACTTATACTTCTAGCAACTGGGTTCTTGTACTATCAAGAAAGACCCTAGTGGGACAGTGGTATGTCTGCAAACTTATACTTCTAGCAACTGGGTTTGTACTTCTAGCAACTGGGTTCTTGTACTATCAAGAAAGACCCTAGTGGGACAGTGGTATGTCTGCAAACTTATACTTCTAGCAACTGGGTTCTTGTACTATCAAGAAAGACCCTAGTGGGACAGTGGTATGTCTGCAAACTTATACTTCTAGCAACTGGGTTCTTGTACTATCAAGAAAGACCCTAGTGGGACAGTGGTATGTCTGCAAACTTATACTTCTAGCAACTGGGTTCTTGTACTATCAAGAAAGACCCTAGTGGGACAGTGGTATGTCTGCAAACTTATACTTCTAGCAACTGGGTTCTTGTACTATCAAGAAAGACCCTAGTGGGACAGTGGTATGTCTGCAAACTTATACTTCTAGCAACTGGGTTCTTGTACTATCAAGAAAGACCCTAGTGGGACAGTGGTATGTCTGCAAACTTATACTTCTAGCAACTGGGTTCTTGTACTATCAAGAAAGACCCTAGTGGGACAGTGGTATGTCTGCAAACTTATACTTCTAGCAACTGGGTTCTTGTACTATCAAGAAAGACCCCTAGTGGGACAGTGGTATGTCTGCAAACTTATACTTCTAGCAACTGGGTTCTTGTACTATCAAGAAAGACCCTAGTGGGACAGTGGTATGTCTGGGAACTTGTACTTCTAGCAACTGGGTTCTTGTACTATCAAGAAAGACCCTAGTGGGACAGTGGTATGTCTGCAAACTTATACTTCTAGCAACTGGGTTCTTGTACTATCAAGAAAGACCCTAGTGGGACAGTGGTATGTCTGCAAACTTATACTTCTAGCAACTGGGTTCTTGTACTATCAAGAAAGACCCTAGTGGGACAGTGTGGTATGTCTGCAAACTTGTACTTCTAGCAACTGGGTTCTTGTACTATCAAGAAAGACCCTAGTGGGACAGTGGTATGTCTGCAAACTTATACTTCTAGCAACTGGGTTCTTGTACTATCAAGAAAGACCCCTAGTGGGACAGTGGTATGTCTGCAAACTTATACTTCTAGCAACTGGGTTCTTGTACTATCAAGAAAGACCCTAGTGGGACAGTGGTATGTCTGCAAACTTATACTTCTAGCAACTGGGTTCTTGTACTATCAAGAAAGACCCTAGTGGGACAGTGGTATGTCTGCAAACTTATACTTCTAGCAACTGGGTTCTTGTACTATCAAGAAAGACCCTAGTGGGACAGTGGTATGTCTGCAAACTTATACTTCTAGCAACTGGGTTCTTGTACTATCAAGAAAGACCCTAGTGGGACAGTGGTATGTCTGCAAACTTATACTTCTAGCAACTGGGTTCTTGTACTATCAAGAAAGACCCCTAGTGGGACAGTGGTATGTCTGCAAACTTATACTTCTAGCAACTGGGTTCTTGTACTATCAAGAAAGACCCCTAGTGGGACAGTGGTATGTCTGCAAACTTATACTTCTAGCAACTGGGTTCTTGTACTATCAAGAAAGACCCTAGTGGGACAGTGGTATGTCTGCAAACTTATACTTCTAGCAACTGGGTTCTTGTACTATCAAGAAAGACCCTAGTGGGACAGTGGTATGTCTGGGAACTTGTACTTCTAGCAACTGGGTTCTTGTACTATCAAGAAAGACTCCTAGTGGGACAGTGGTATGTCTGCAAACTTATACTTCTAGCAACTGGGTTCTTGTACTATCAAGAAAGACCCTAGTGGGACAGTGGTATGTCTGCAAACTTATACTTCTAGCAACTGGGTTCTTGTACTATCAAGAAAGACCCTAGTGGGACAGTGGTATGTCTGCAAACTTATACTTCTAGCAACTGGGTTCTTGTACTATCAAGAAAGACCCCTAGTGGGACAGTGGTATGTCTGCAAACTTATACTTCTTGCAACTGGGTTTCTGTACTATCAAGAAAGACCCTAGTGGGACAGTGGTATGTCTGCAAACTTATACTTCTAGCAACTGGGTTCTTGTACTATCAAGAAAGACCCTAGTGGGACAGTGGTATGTCTGCAAACTTATACTTCTAGCAACTGGGTTCTTGTACTATCAAGAAAGACCCTAGTGGGACAGTGGTATGTCTGCAAACTTATACTTCTAGCAACTGGGTTCTTGTACTATCAAGAAAGACCCTAGTGGGACAGTGGTATGTCTGCAAACTTATACTTCTAGCAACTGGGTTCTTGTACTATCAAGAAAGACCCTAGTGGGACAGTGGTATGTCTGCAAACTTATACTTCTAGCAACTGGGTTCTTGTACTATCAAGAAAGACCCTAGTGGGACAGTGGTATGTCTGCAAACTTATACTTCTAGCAACTGGGTTCTTGTACTATCAAGAAAGACCCTAGTGGGACAGTGGTATGTCTGCAAACTTGTACTTCTAGCAACTGGGTTCTTGTACTATCAAGAAAGACCCTAGTGGGACAGTGGTATGTCTGCAAACTTATACTTCTAGCAACTGGGTTCTTGTACTATCAAGAAAGACCCTAGTGGGACAGTGGTATGTCTGCAAACTTATACTTCTAGCAACTGGGTTCTTGTACTATCAAGAAAGACCCTAGTGGGACAGTGGTATGTCTGCAAACTTATACTTCTAGCAACTGGGTTCTTGTACTATCAAGAAAGACCCTAGTGGGACAGTGGTATGTCTGCAAACTTATACTTCTAGCAACTGGGTTCTTGTACTATCAAGAAAGACCCTAGTGGGACAGTGGTATGTCTGCAAACTTATACTTCTAGCAACTGGGTTCTTGTACTATCAAGAAAGACCCCTAGTGGGACAGTGGTATGTCTGCAAACTTGTACTTCTAGCAACTGGGTTCTTGTACTATCAAGAAAGACCCCTAGTGGGACAGTGGTATGTCTGCAAACTTATACTTCTAGCAACTGGGTTCTTGTACTATCAAGAAAGACCCTAGTGGGACAGTGGTATGTCTGCAAACTTATACTTCTAGCAACTGGGTTCTTGTACTATCAAGAAAGACCCTAGTGGGACAGTGGTATGTCTGCAAACTTATACTTCTAGCAACTGGGTTCTTGTACTATCAAGAAAGACCCCTAGTGGGACAGTGGTATGTCTGCAAACTTATACTTCTAGCAACTGGGTTCTTGTACTATCAAGAAAGACCCTAGTGGGACAGTGGTATGTCTGCAAACTTATACTTCTAGCAACTGGGTTCTTGTACTATCAAGAAAGACCCTAGTGGGACAGTGGTATGTCTGCAAACTTATACTTCTAGCAACTGGGTTCTTGTACTATCAAGAAAGACCCCTAGTGGGACAGTGGTATGTCTGCAAACTTATACTTCTAGCAACTGGGTTCTTGTACTATCAAGAAAGACCCCTAGTGGGACAGTGGTATGTCTGCAAACTTATACTTCTAGCAACTGGGTTCTTGTACTATCAAGAAAGACCCTAGTGGGACAGTGGTATGTCTGCAAACTTATACTTCTAGCAACTGGGTTCTTGTACTATC
Source organism: Tachypleus tridentatus (assembly GCF_004210375.1). Classification (NCBI taxonomy): domain Eukaryota; kingdom Metazoa; phylum Arthropoda; class Merostomata; order Xiphosura; family Limulidae; genus Tachypleus; species Tachypleus tridentatus. Next base: position 124,978,278 of record NC_134830.1, on the reverse strand, counting down.
AAGAAAGACCCTAGTGGGACAGTGGTATGTCTGCAAACTTATACTTCTAGCAACTGGGTTCTTGTACTATCAAGAAAGACCCTAGTGGGACAGTGGTATGTCTGCAAACTTGTACTTCTAGCAACTGGGTTCTTGTACTATCAAGAAAGACCCTAGTGGGACAGTGGTATGTCTGCAAACTTATACTTCTAGCAACTGGGTTCTTGTACTATCAAGAAAGACCCTAGTGGGACAGTGGTATGTCTGCAAACTTATACTTCTAGCAACTGGGTTCTTGTACTATCAAGAAAGACCCTAGTGGGACAGTGGTATGTCTGCAAACTTATACTTCTAGCAACTGGGTTCTTGTACTATCAAGAAAGACCCTAGTGGGACAGTGGTATGTCTGCAAACTTATACTTCTAGCAACTGGGTTCTTGTACTATCAAGAAAGACCCTAGTGGGACAGTGGTATGTCTGCAAACTTATACTTCTAGCAACTGGGTTCTTGTACTATCAAGAAAGACCCTAGTGGGACAGTGGTATGTCTGCAAACTTATACTTCTAGCAACTGGGTTCTTGTACTATCAAGAAAGACCCTAGTGGGACAGTGGTATGTCTGCAAACTTATACTTCTAGCAACTGGGTTCTTGTACTATCAAGAAAGACCCTAGTGGGACAGTGGTATGTCTGCAAACTTGTACTTCTAGCAACTGGGTTCTTGTACTATCAAGAAAGACCCCTAGTGGGACAGTGGTATGTCTGCAAACTTGTACTTCTAGCAACTGGGTTCTTGTACTATCAAGAAAGACCCTAGTGGGACAGTGGTATGTCTGCAAACTTATACTTCTAGCAACTGGGTTCTTGTACTATCAAGAAAAGACCCTAGTGGGACAGTGGTATGTCTGCAAACTTATACTTCTAGCAACTGGGTTCTTGTACTATCAAGAAAGAGACCCTAGTGGGACAGTGGTATGTCTGCAAACTTATACTTCTAGCAACTGGGTTCTTGTACTATCAAGAAAGACCCTAGTGGGACAGTGGTATGTCTGCAAACTTGTACTTCTAGCAACTGGGTTCTTGTACTATCAAGAAAGAGACCCTAGTGGGACAGTGGTATGTCTGCAAACTTATACTTCTAGCAACTGGGTTCTTGTACTATCAAGAAAGACCCTAGTGGGACAGTGGTATGTCTGCAAACTTATACTTCTAGCAACTGGGTTCTTGTACTATCAAGAAAGACCCTAGTGGGACAGTGGTATGTCTGCAAACTTATACTTCTAGCAACTGGGTTCTTGTACTATCAAGAAAGACCCTAGTGGGACAGTGGTATGTCTGCAAACTTATACTTCTAGCAACTGGGTTCTTGTACTATCAAGAAAGACCCTAGTGGGACAGTGGTATGTCTGCAAACTTATACTTCTAGCAACTGGGTTCTTGTACTATCAAGAAAGACCCTAGTGGGACAGTGGTATGTCTGCAAACTTATACTTCTAGCAACTGGGTTCTTGTACTATCAAGAAAGACCCTAGTGGGACAGTGGTATGTCTGCAAACTTATACTTCTAGCAACTGGGTTCTTGTACTATCAAGAAAGACCCTAGTGGGACAGTGGTATGTCTGCAAACTTATACTTCTAGCAACTGGGTTCTTGTACTATCAAGAAAGACCCTAGTGGGACAGTGGTATGTCTGCAAACTTATACTTTATACCTAGTGGGACAGTGGTATGTCTGCAAACATACTAGGTTCTTGTACTATCAAGAAAGACCCTAGTGGGACAGTGGTATGTCTGCAAACTTATACTTCTAGCAACTGGGTTCTTGTACTATCAAGAAAGACCCCTAGTGGGACAGTGGTATGTCTGCAAACTTATACTTCTAGCAACTGGGTTCTTGTACTATCAAGAAAGACCCTAGTGGGACAGTGGTATGTCTGCAAACTTATACTTCTAGCAACTGGGTTCTTGTACTATCAAGAAAGACCCTAGTGGGACAGTGGTATGTCTGCAAACTTATACTTCTAGCAACTGGGTTCTTGTACTATCAAGAAAGACCCTAGTGGGACAGTGGTATGTCTGCAAACTTATACTTCTAGCAACTGGGTTCTTGTACTATCAAGAAAGACCCTAGTGGGACAGTGGTATGTCTGCAAACTTATACTTCTAGCAACTGGGTTCTTGTACTATCAAGAAAGACCCTAGTGGGACAGTGGTATGTCTGCAAACTTGTACTTCTAGCAACTGGGTTCTTGTACTATCAAGAAAGACCCTAGTGGGACAGTGGTATGTCTGCAAACTTATACTTCTAGCAACTGGGTTCTTGTACTATCAAGAAAGACCCCTAGTGGGACAGTGGTATGTCTGCAAACTTATACTTCTAGCAACTGGGTTCTTGTACTATCAAGAAAGACCCTAGTGGGACAGTGGTATGTCTGCAAACTTATACTTCTAGCAACTGGGTTCTTGTACTATCAAGAAAGACCCTAGTGGGACAGTGGTATGTCTGCAAACTTATACTTCTAGCAACTGGGTTCTTGTACTATCAAGAAAGACCCTAGTGGGACAGTGGTATGTCTGCAAACTTATACTTCTAGCAACTGGGTTCTTGTACTATCAAGAAAGACCCTAGTGGGACAGTGGTATGTCTGCAAACTTATACTTCTAGCAACTGGGTTCTTGTACTATCAAGAAAGACCCTAGTGGGACAGTGGTATGTCTGCAAACTTGTACTTCTAGCAACTGGGTTCTTGTACTATCAAGAAAGACAACCCTAGTGGGACAGTGGTATGTCTGCAAACTTATACTTCTAGCAACTGGGTTCTTGTACTATCAAGAAAGACCCTAGTGGGACAGTGGTATGTCTGCAAACTTATACTTCTAGCAACTGGGTTCTTGTACTATCAAGAAAGACCCTAGTGGGACAGTGGTATGTCTGCAAACTTATACTTCTAGCAACTGGGTTCTTGTACTATCAAGAAAGACCCTAGTGGGACAGTGGTATGTCTGCAAACTTGTACTTCTAGCAACTGGGTTCTTGTACTATCAAGAAAGACCCTAGTGGGACAGTGGTATGTCTGCAAACTTATACTTCTAGCAACTGGGTTCTTGTACTATCAAGAAAGACCCCTAGTGGGACAGTGGTATGTCTGCAAACTTATACTTCTAGCAACTGGGTTCTTGTACTATCAAGAAAGACCCTAGTGGGACAGTGGTATGTCTGCAAACTTATACTTCTAGCAACTGGGTTCTTGTACTATCAAGAAAGACCCTAGTGGGACAGTGGTATGTCTGCAAACTTATACTTCTAGCAACTGGGTTCTTGTACTATCAAGAAAGACCCTAGTGGGACAGTGGTATGTCTGCAAACTTATACTTCTAGCAACTGGGTTCTTGTACTATCAAGAAAGACCCTAGTGGGACAGTGGTATGTCTGCAAATTTATACTTCTAGCAACTGGGTTCTTGTACTATCAAGAAAGACCCCTAGTGGGACAGTGGTATGTCTGCAAACTTATACTTCTAGCAACTGGGTTCTTGTACTATCAAGAAAGACCCTAGTGGGACAGTGGTATGTCTGCAAACTTATACTTCTAGCAACTGGGTTCTTGTACTATCAAGAAAGACCCTAGTGGGACAGTGGTATGTCTGCAAACTTATACTTCTAGCAACTGGGTTCTTGTACTATCAAGAAAGACCCTAGTGGGACAGTGGTATGTCTGCAAACTTATACTTCTAGCAACTGGGTTCTTGTACTATCAAGAAAGACCCTAGTGGGACAGTGGTATGTCTGCAAACTTATACTTCTAGCAACTGGGTTCTTGTACTATCAAGAAAGACCCTAGTGGGACAGTGGTATGTCTGCAAACTTATACTTCTAGCAACTGGGTTCTTGTACTATCAAGAAAGACCCCTAGTGGGACAGTGGTATGTCTGCAAACTTATACTTCTAGCAACTGGGTTCTTGTACTATCAAGAAAGACCCTAGTGGGACAGTGGTATGTCTGCAAACTTGTACTTCTAGCAACTGGGTTCTTGTACTATCAAGAAAGACCCTAGTGGGACAGTGGTATGTCTGCAAACTTATACTTCTAGCAACTGGGTTCTTGTACTATCAAGAAAGACCCTAGTGGGACAGTGGTATGTCTGCAAACTTATACTTCTAGCAACTGGGTTCTTGTACTATCAAGAAAGACCCTAGTGGGACAGTGGTATGTCTGCAAACTTATACTTCTAGCAACTGGGTTCTTGTACTATCAAGAAAGACCCTAGTGGGACAGTGGTATGTCTGCAAACTTATACTTCTAGCAACTGGGTTCTTGTACTATCAAGAAAGACCCCTAGTGGGACAGTGGTATGTCTGCAAACTTATACTTCTAGCAACTGGGTTCTTGTACTATCAAGAAAGACCCTAGTGGGACAGTGGTATGTCTGGGAACTTGTACTTCTAGCAACTGGGTTCTTGTACTATCAAGAAAGACCCTAGTGGGACAGTGGTATGTCTGCAAACTTATACTTCTAGCAACTGGGTTCTTGTACTATCAAGAAAGACCCTAGTGGGACAGTGGTATGTCTGCAAACTTATACTTCTAGCAACTGGGTTCTTGTACTATCAAGAAAGACCCTAGTGGGACAGTGGTATGTCTGCAAACTTATACTTCTAGCAACTGGGTTCTTGTACTATCAAGAAAGACCCTAGTGGGACAGTGGTATGTCTGCAAACTTATACTTCTAGCAACTGGGTTCTTGTACTATCAAGAAAGACCCTAGTGGGACAGTGGTATGTCTGCAAACTTATACTTCTAGCAACTGGGTTCTTGTACTATCAAGAAAGACCCTAGTGGGACAGTGGTATGTCTGCAAACTTATACTTCTAGCAACTGGGTTCTTGTACTATACCCTAGTGGGACAGTGGTAGCAACTAGGGTTCTTGTACTATCAAGAAAGACCCTAGTGGGACAGTGGTATGTCTGGAACTTATACTTCTAGCAACTGGGTTCTTGTACTATCAAGAAAGACCCTAGTGGGACAGTGGTATGTCTGCAAACTTATACTTCTAGCAACTGGGTTCTTGTACTATCAAGAAAGACCCTAGTGGGACAGTGGTATGTCTGCAAACTTATACTTCTAGCAACTGGGTTCTTGTACTATCAAGAAAGACCCTAGTGGGACAGTGGTATGTCTGGGAACTTGTACTTCTAGCAACTGGGTTCTTGTACTATCAAGAAAGACCCCTAGTGGGACAGTGGTATGTCTGCAAACTTATACTTCTAGCAACTGGGTTCTTGTACTATCAAGAAAGACCCCTAGTGGGACAGTGGTATGTCTGCAAACTTATACTTCTAGCAACTGGGTTCTTGTACTATCAAGAAAGACCCTAGTGGGACAGTGGTATGTCTGCAAACTTATACTTCTAGCAACTGGGTTCTTGTACTATCAAGAAAGACCCTAGTGGGACAGTGGTATGTCTGCAAACTTATACTTCTAGCAACTGGGTTCTTGTACTATCAAGAAAGACCCTAGTGGGACAGTGGTATGTCTGCAAACTTATACTTCTAGCAACTGGGTTCTTGTACTATCAAGAAAGACCCTAGTGGGACAGTGGTATGTCTGCAAACTTATACTTCTAGCAACTGGGTTCTTGTACTATCAAGAAAGACTCCTAGTGGGACAGTGGTATGTCTGCAAACTTATACTTCTAGCAACTGGGTTCTTGTACTATCAAGAAAGACCCCTAGTGGGACAGTGGTATGTCTGCAAACTTATACTTCTAGCAACTGGGTTCTTGTACTATCAAGAAAGACCCTAGTGGGACAGTGGTATGTCTGCAAACTTATACTTCTAGCAACTGGGTTCTTGTACTATCAAGAAAGACCCTAGTGGGACAGTGGTATGTCTGCAAACTTATACTTCTAGCAACTGGGTTCTTGTACTATCAAGAAAGACCCTAGTGGGACAGTGGTATGTCTGCAAACTTATACTTCTAGCAACTGGGTTCTTGTACTATCAAGAAAGACCCTAGTGGGACAGTGGTATGTCTGCAAACTTATACTTCTAGCAACTGGGTTCTTGTACTATCAAGAAAGACCCTAGTGGGACAGTGGTATGTCTGCAAACTTGTACTTCTAGCAACTGGGTTCTTGTACTATCAAGAAAGACCCTAGTGGGACAGTGGTATGTCTGCAAACTTATACTTCTAGCAACTGGGTTCTTGTACTATCAAGAAAGACCCTAGTGGGACAGTGGTATGTCTGGGAACTTGTACTTCTAGCAACTGGGTTCTTGTACTATCAAGAAAGACCCTAGTGGGACAGTGGTATGTCTGCAAACTTATACTTCTAGCAACTGGGTTCTTGTACTATCAAGAAAGACCCTAGTGGGACAGTGGTATGTCTGCAAACTTATACTTCTAGCAACTGGGTTCTTGTACTATCAAGAAAGACCCTAGTGGGACAGTGGTATGTCTGCAAACTTATACTTCTAGCAACTGGGTTCTTGTACTATCAAGAAAGACCCTAGTGGGACAGTGGTATGTCTGCAAACTTATACTTCTAGCAACTGGGTTCTTGTACTATCAAGAAAGACCCTAGTGGGACAGTGGTATGTCTGCAAACTTATACTTCTAGCAACTGGGTTCTTGTACTATCAAGAAAGACCCTAGTGGGACAGTGGTATGTCTGCAAACTTATACTTCTAGCAACTGGGTTCTTGTACTATCAAGAAAGACCCTAGTGGGACAGTGGTATGTCTGCAAACTTATACTTCTAGCAACTGGGTTCTTGTACTATCAAGAAAGACCCCTAGTGGGACAGTGGTATGTCTGGGAACTTGTACTTCTAGCAACTGGGTTCTTGTACTATCAAGAAAGACCCCTAGTGGGACAGTGGTATGTCTGCAAACTTATACTTCTAGCAACTGGGTTCTTGTACTATCAAGAAAGACCCTAGTGGGACAGTGGTATGTCTGCAAACTTATACTTCTAGCAACTGGGTTCTTGTACTATCAAGAAAGACCCTAGTGGGACAGTGGTATGTCTGCAAACTTATACTTCTAGCAACTGGGTTCTTGTACTATCAAGAAAGACCCTAGTGGGACAGTGGTATGTCTGCAAACTTTACTTCTACTTCTAGCAACTGGGTTCTTGTACTATCAAGAAAGACCCTAGTGGGACAGGGGTATGTCTGCAAACTTATACTTCTAGCAACTGGGTTCTTGTACTATCAAGAAAGACTCCTAGTGGGACAGTGGTATGTCTGCAAACTTATACTTCTAGCAACTGGGTTCCTGTACTATCAAGAAAGACCCTAGTGGGACAGTGGTATGTCTGCAAACTTATACTTCTAGCAACTGGGTTCTTGTACTATCAAGAAAGACCCTAGTGGGACAGTGGTATGTCTGCAAATTTATACTTCTAGCAACTGGGTTCTTGTACTATCAAGAAAGACCCCTAGTGGGACAGTGGTATGTCTGCAAACTTATACTTCTAGCAACTGGGTTCTTGTACTATCAAGAAAGACCCTAGTGGGACAGTGGTATGTCTGCAAACTTATACTTCTAGCAACTGGGTTCTTGTACTATCAAGAAAGACCCTAGTGGGACAGTGGTATGTCTGCAAACTTGTACTTCTAGCAACTGGGTTCTTGTACTATCAAGAAAGACCCCTAGTGGGACAGTGGTATGTCTGCAAACTTATACTTCTAGCAACTGGGTTCTTGTACTATCAAGAAAGACCCTAGTGGGACAGTGGTATGTCTGCAAACTTGTACTTCTAGCAACTGGGTTCTTGTACTATCAAGAAAGACCCTAGTGGGACAGTGGTATGTCTGCAAACTTATACTTCTAGCAACTGGGTTCTTGTACTATCAAGAAAGACCCTAGTGGGACAGTGGTATGTCTGCAAACTTATACTTCTAGCAACTGGGTTCTTGTACTATCAAGAAAGACCCTAGTGGGACAGTGGTATGTCTGCAAACTTATACTTCTAGCAACTGGGTTCTTGTACTATCAAGAAAGACCCTAGTGGGACAGTGGTATGTCTGCAAACTTATACTTCTAGCAACTGGGTTCTTGTACTATCAAGAAAGACCCTAGTGGGACAGTGGTATGTCTGCAAACTTATACTTCTAGCAACTGGGTTCTTGTACTATCAAGAAAGACCCTAGTGGGACCTAGTGGGACAGTGGTATGTCTGCAAACTTATACTTCTAGCAACTGGGTTCTTGTACTATCAAGAAAGACCCTAGTGGGACAGTGGTATGTCTGCAAACTTATACTTCTAGCAACTGGGTTCTTGTACTATCAAGAAAGACCCTAGTGGGACAGTGGTATGTCTGCAAACTTATACTTCTAGCAACTGGGTTCTTGTACTATCAAGAAAGACCCTAGTGGGACAGTGGTATGTCTGCAAACTTATACTTCTAGCAACTGGGTTCTTGTACTATCAAGAAAGACCCTAGTGGGACAGTGGTATGTCTGCAAACTTGTACTTCTAGCAACTGGGTTCTTGTACTATCAAGAAAGACCCTAGTGGGACAGTGGTATGTCTGCAAACTTATACTTCTAGCAACTGGGTTCTTGTACTATCAAGAAAGACCCTAGTGGGACAGTGGTATGTCTGCAAACTTATACTTCTAGCAACTGGGTTCTTGTACTATCAAGAAAGACCCTAGTGGGACAGTGGTATGTCTGCAAACTTATACTTCTAGCAACTGGGTTCTTGTACTATCAAGAAAGACCCTAGTGGGACAGTGGTATGTCTGCAAACTTGTACTTCTAGCAACTGGGTTCTTGTACTATCAAGAAAGACCCTAGTGGGACAGTGGTATGTCTGCAAACTTATACTTCTAGCAACTGGGTTCTTGTACTATCAAGAAAGACCCTAGTGGGACAGTGGTATGTCTGCAAACTTATACTTCTAGCAACTGGGTTCTTGTACTATCAAGAAAGACCCTAGTGGGACAGTGGTATGTCTGCAAACTTATACTTCTAGCAACTGGGTTCTTGTACTATCAAGAAAGACCCTAGTGGGACAGTGGTATGTCTGCAAACTTATACTTCTAGCAACTGGGTTCTTGTACTATCAAGAAAGACCCTAGTGGGACAGTGGTATGTCTGCAAACTTATACTTCTAGCAACTGGGTTCTTGTACTATCAAGAAAGACCCCTAGTGGGACAGTGGTATGTCTGCAAACTTATACTTCTAGCAACTGGGTTCTTGTACTATCAAGAAAGACCCTAGTGGGACAGTGGTATGTCTGCAAACTTATACTTCTAGCAACTGGGTTCTTGTACTATCAAGAAAGACCCTAGTGGGACAGTGGTATGTCTGCAAACTTATACTTCTAGCAACTGGGTTCTTGTACTATCAAGAAAGACCCTAGTGGGACAGTGGTATGTCTGCAAACTTATACTTCTAGCAACTGGGTTCTTGTACTATCAAGAAAGACCCTAGTGGGACAGTGGTATGTCTGCAAACTTATACTTCTAGCAACTGGGTTCTTGTACTATCAAGAAAGACCCTAGTGGGACAGTGGTATGTCTGCAAACTTATACTTCTAGCAACTGGGTTCTTGTACTATCAAGAAAGACCCTAGTGGGACAGTGGTATGTCTGCAAACTTATACTTCTAGCAACTGGGTTCTTGTACTATCAAGAAAGACCCTAGTGGGACAGTGGTATGTCTGCAAACTTATACTTCTAGCAACTGGGTTCTTGTACTATCAAGAAAGACCCTAGTGGGACAGTGGTATGTCTGCAAACTTATACTTCTAGCAACTGGGTTCTTGTACTATCAAGAAAGACCCTAGTGGGACAGTGGTATGTCTGCAAACTTATACTTCTAGCAACTGGGTTCTTGTACTATCAAGAAAGACCCTAGTGGGACAGTGGTATGTCTGGGAACTTGTACTTCTAGCAACTGGGTTCTTGTACTATCAAGAAAGACCCTAGTGGGACAGTGGTATGTCTGCAAACTTATACTTCTAGCAACTGGGTTCTTGTACTATCAAGAAAGACCCTAGTGGGACAGTGGTATGTCTGCAAACTTATACTTCTAGCAACTGGGTTCTTGTACTATCAAGAAAGACCCTAGTGGGACAGTGGTATGTCTGCAAACTTATACTTCTAGCAACTGGGTTCTTGTACTATCAAGAAAGACCCTAGTGGGACAGTGGTATGTCTGCAAACTTATACTTCTAGCAACTGGGTTCTTGTACTATCAAGAAAGACCCTAGTGGGACAGTGGTATGTCTGTACTATCAAGAAAAACTTGTACTTCTAGCAACTGGGTTCTTGTACTATCAAGAAAGACCCTAGTGGGACAGTGGTATGTCTGCAAACTTATACTTCTAGCAACTGGGTTCTTGTACTATCAAGAAAGACCCTAGTGGGACAGTGGTATGTCTGCAAACTTATACTTCTAGCAACTGGGTTCTTGTACTATCAAGAAAGACCCTAGTGGGACAGTGGTATGTCTGCAAACTTATACTTCTAGCAACTGGGTTCTTGTACTATCAAGAAAGACCCTAGTGGGACAGTGGTATGTCTGCAAACTTATACTTCTAGCAACTGGGTTCTTGTACTATCAAGAAAGACCCTAGTGGGACAGTGGTATGTCTGCAAACTTATACTTCTAGCAACTGGGTTCTTGTACTATCAAGAAAGACCCCTAGTGGGACAGTGGTATGTCTGCAAACTTATACTTCTAGCAACTGGGTTCTTGTACTATCAAGAAAGACCCTAGTGGGACAGTGGTATGTCTGCAAACTTATACTTCTAGCAACTGGGTTCTTGTACTATCAAGAAAGACCCCTAGTGGGACAGTGGTATGTCTGCAAACTTATACTTCTAGCAACTGGGTTCTTGTACTATCAAGAAAGACCCTAGTGGGACAGTGGTATGTCTGCAAACTTATACTTCTAGCAACTGGGTTCTTGTACTATCAAGAAAGACCCTAGTGGGACAGTGGTATGTCTGCAAACTTATACTTCTAGCAACTGGGTTCTTGTACTATCAAGAAAGACCCCTAGTGGGACAGTGGTATGTCTGCAAACTTATACTTCTAGCAACTGGGTTCTTGTACTATCAAGAAAGACCCTAGTGGGACAGTGGTATGTCTGCAAACTTATACTTCTAGCAACTGGGTTCTTGTACTACCCTAGTGGGACAGTGGTATTCTAGCAACTGGGTTCTTGTACTGTCAACAAAGACCCCTAGTGGGACAGTGGTATGTCTGGGAACTTCTACTTCTAGCAACTGGGTTCTTGTACTATCAAGAAAGACCCCTAGTGGGACAGTGGTATGTCTGCAAACTTATACTTCTAGCAACTGGGTTCTTGTACTATCAAGAAAAGACCCTAGTGGGACAGTGGTATGTCTGCAAACTTATACTTCTAGCAACTGGGTTCTTGTACTATCAAGAAAGACCCTAGTGGGACAGTGGTATGTCTGCAAACTTATACTTCTAGCAACTGGGTTCTTGTACTATCAAGAAAGACCCTAGTGGGACAGTGGTATGTCTGCAAACTTATACTTCTAGCAACTGGGTTCTTGTACTATCAAGAAAGACCCCTAGTGGGACAGTGGTATGTCTGCAAACTTATACTTCTAGCAACTGGGTTCTTGTACTATCAAGAAAGACTCCTAGTGGGACAGTGGTATGTCTGGGAACTTGTACTTCTAGCAACTGGGTTCTTATACCATCAAGAAAGACTCCTAGTGGGACAGTGGTATGTCTGCAAACTTATACTTCTAGCAACTGGGTTCTTGTACTATCAAGAAAGACCCTAGTGGGACAGTGGTATGTCTGCAAACTTATACTTCTAGCAACTGGGTTCTTGTACTATCAAGAAAGACCCTAGTGGGACAGTGGTATGTCTGCAAACTTATACTTCTAGCAACTGGGTTCTTGTACTATCAAGAAAGACCCCTAGTGGGACAGTGGTATGTCTGCAAACTTATACTTCTAGCAACTGGGTTCTTGTACTATCAAGAAAGACCCCTAGTGGGACAGTGGTATGTCTGCAAACTTATACTTCTAGCAACTGGGTTCTTGTACTATCAAGAAAGACCCTAGTGGGACAGTGGTATGTCTGCAAACTTATACTTCTAGCAACTGGGTTCTTGTACTATCAAGAAAGACCCTAGTGGGACAGTGGTATGTCTGCAAACTTATACTTCTAGCAACTGGGTTCTTGTACTATCAAGAAAGACCCTAGTGGGACAGTGGTATGTCTGCAAACTTATACTTCTAGCAACTGGGTTCTTGTACTATCAAGAAAAGACCCTAGTGGGACAGTGGTATGTCTGGGAACTTATACGTCTAGCAACTGGGTTCTTGTACTATCAAGAAAGACCCTAGTGGGACAGTGGTATGTCTGCAAACTTATACTTCTAGCAACTGGGTTCTTGTACTATCAAGAAAGACCCTAGTGGGACAGTGGTATGTCTGCAAACTTATACTTCTAGCAACTGGGTTCTTGTACTATCAAGAAAGACCCTAGTGGGACAGTGGTATGTCTGCAAACTTATACTTCTAGCAACTGGGTTCTTGTACTATCAAGAAAGACCCTAGTGGGACAGTGGTATGTCTGCAAACTTGTACTTCTAGCAACTGGGTTCTTGTACTATCAAGAAAGACCCCTAGTCAGACAGTGGTATGTCTGGGAACTTGTATTTCTAGCAACTTGGTTCTTGTACTATCAAGAAAGACCCTAGTGGGACAGTGGTATGTCTGCAAACTTATACTTCTAGCAACTGGGTTCTTGTACTATCAAGAAAGACCCTAGTGGGACAGTGGTATGTCTGCAAACTTATACTTCTAGCAACTGGGTTCTTGTACTATCAAGAAAGACCCTAGTGGGACAGTGGTATGTCTGCAAACTTGTACTTCTAGCAACTGGGTTCTTGTACTATCAAGAAAGACCCCTAGTGGGACAGTGGTATGTCTGCAAACTTATACTTCTAGCAACTGGGTTCTTGTACTATCAAGAAAGACCCTAGTGGGACAGTGGTATGTCTGCAAACTTATACTTCTAGCAACTGGGTTCTTGTACTATCAAGAAAGACCCTAGTGGGACAGTGGTATGTCTGAACTTGTACTTCTGCAAAGCAACTGGGTTCTTGTACTATCAAGAAAGACCCTAGTGGGACAGTGGTATGTCTGCAAACTTATACTTCTAGCAACTGGGTTCTTGTACTATCAAGAAAGACCCCTAGTGGGACAGTGGTATGTCTGCAAACTTATACTTCTAGCAACTGGGTTCTTGTACTATCAAGAAAGACCCCTAGTGGGACAGTGGTATGTCTGCAAACTTATACTTCTAGCAACTGGGTTCTTGTACTATCAAGAAAGACCCTAGTGGGACAGTGGTATGTCTGCAAACTTATACTTCTAGCAACTGGGTTCTTGTACTATCAAGAAAGACCCCTAGTGGGACAGTGGTATGTCTGCAAACTTATACTTCTAGCAACTGGGTTCTTGTACTATCAAGAAAGACCCTAGTGGGACAGTGGTATGTCTGCAAACTTATACTTCTAGCAACTGGGTTCTTGTACTATCAAGAAAGACCCTAGTGGGACAGTGGTATGTCTGCAAACTTATACTTCTAGCAACTGGGTTCTTGTACTATCAAGAAAGACCCTAGTGGGACAGTGGTATGTCTGCAAACTTGTACTTCTAGCAACTGGGTTCTTGTACTATCAAGAAAGACCCTAGTGGGACAGTGGTATGTCTGCAAACTTATACTTCTAGCAACTGGGTTCTTGTACTATCAAGAAAGACCCTAGTGGGACAGTGGTATGTCTGCAAACTTATACTTCTAGCAACTGGGTTCTTGTACTATCAAGAAAGACCCTAGTGGGACAGTGGTATGTCTGCAAACTTATACTTCTAGCAACTGGGTTCTTGTACTATCAAGAAAGACCCTAGTGGGACAGTGGTATGTCTGCAAACTTATACTTCTAGCAACTGGGTTCTTGTACTATCAAGAAAGACCCCTAGTGGGACAGTGGTATGTCTGGGTTCTGTACTATCAAACAGTGGTATGTTGCAAACTTATACTTCTAGCAACTGGGTTCTTGTACTATCAAGAAAGACCCTAGTGGGACAGTGGTATGTCTGCAAACTTATACTTCTAGCAACTGGGTTCTTGTACTATCAAGAAAGACCCTAGTGGGACAGTGGTATGTCTGCAAACTTATACTTCTAGCAACTGGGTTCTTGTACTATCAAGAAAGACCCTAGTGGGACAGTGGTATGTCTGGGAACTTGTACTTCTAGCAACTGGGTTCTTGTACTATCAAGAAAGACCCTAGTGGGACAGTGGTATGTCTGCAAACTTATACTTCTAGCAACTGGGTTCTTGTACTATCAAGAAAGACCCTAGTGGGACAGTGGTATGTCTGCAAACTTTATACTTCTAGCAACTGGGTTCTTGTACTATCAAGAAAGACCCTAGTGGGACAGTGGTATGTCTGCAAACTTATACTTCTAGCAACTGGGTTCTTGTACTATCAAGAAAGACCCTAGTGGGACAGTGGTATGTCTGCAAACTTATACTTCTAGCAACTGGGTTCTTGTACTATCAAGAAAGACCCTAGTGGGACAGTGGTATGTCTGCAAACTTATACTTCTAGCAACTGGGTTCTTGTACTATCAAGAAAGACCCTAGTGGGACAGTGGTATGTCTGCAAACTTATACTTCTAGCAACTGGGTTCTTGTACTATCAAGAAAGACCCTAGTGGGACAGTGGTATGTCTGCAAACTTATACTTCTAGCAACTGGGTTCTTGTACTATCAAGAAAGACCCTAGTGGGACAGTGGTATGTCTGCAAACTTATACTTCTAGCAACTGGGTTCTTGTACTATCAAGAAAGACCCTAGTGGGACAGTGGTATGTCTGCAAACTTATACTTCTAGCAACTGGGTTCTTGTACTATCAAGAAAGACCCTAGTGGGACAGTGGTATGTCTGCAAACTTATACTTCTAGCAACTGGGTTCTTGTACTATCAAGAAAGACCCTAGTGGGACAGTGGTATGTCTGCAAACTTATACTTCTAGCAACTGGGTTCTTGTACTATCAAGAAAGACCCTAGTGGGACAGTGGTATGTCTGCAAACTTATACTTCTAGCAACTGGGTTCTTGTACTATCAAGAAAGACCCTAGTGGGACAGTGGTATGTCTGCAAACTTATACTTCTAGCAACTGGGTTCTTGTACTATCAAGAAAGACCCCTAGTGGGACAGTGGTATGTCTGCAAACTTATACTTCTAGCAACTGGGTTCTTGTACTATCAAGAAAGACCCTAGTGGGACAGTGGTATGTCTGCAAACTTATACTTCTAGCAACTGGGTTCTTGTACTATCAAGAAAGACCCTAGTGGGACAGTGGTATGTCTGCAAACTTATACTTCTAGCAACTGGGTTCTTGTACTATCAAGAAAGACCCTAGTGGGACAGTGGTATGTCTGCAAACTTATACTTCTAGCAACTGGGTTCTTGTACTATCAAGAAAGACCCTAGTGGGACAGTGGTATGTCTGCAAACTTATACTTCTAGCAACTGGGTTCTTGTACTATCAAGAAAGACCCTAGTGGGACAGTGGTATGTCTGCAAACTTATACTTCTAGCAACTGGGTTCTTGTACTATCAAGAAAGACCCTAGTGGGACAGTGGTATGTCTGCAAACTTATACTTCTAGCAACTGGGTTCTTGTACTATCAAGAAAGACCCCTAGTGGGACAGTGGTATGTCTGGGAACTTGTACTTCTAGCAACTGGGTTCTTGTACTATCAAGAAAGACCCTAGTGGGACAGTGGTATGTCTGCAAACTTATACTTCTAGCAACTGGGTTCTTGTACTATCAAGAAAGACCCCTAGTGGGACAGTGGTATGTCTGCAAACTTATACTTCTAGCAACTGGGTTCTTGTACTATCAAGAAAGACCCTAGTGG
Organism: Tachypleus tridentatus; assembly: GCF_004210375.1. Taxonomy (NCBI): domain Eukaryota; kingdom Metazoa; phylum Arthropoda; class Merostomata; order Xiphosura; family Limulidae; genus Tachypleus; species Tachypleus tridentatus. Next base: position 124,962,351 of record NC_134830.1, on the reverse strand, counting down.
GACAGTGGTATGTCTGGGAACTTGTACTTCTAGCAACTGGGTTCTTGTACTATCAAGAAAGACCCTAGTGGGACAGTGGTATGTCTGCAAACTTATACTTCTAGCAACTGGGTTCTTGTACTATCAAGAAAGACCCTAGTGGGACAGTGGTATGTCTGCAAACTTATACTTCTAGCAACTGGGTTCTTGTACTATCAAGAAAGACCCTAGTGGGACAGTGGTATGTCTGCAAACTTATACTTCTAGCAACTGGGTTCTTGTACTATCAAGAAAGACCCTAGTGGGACAGTGGTATGTCTGCAAACTTATACTTCTAGCAACTGGGTTCTTGTACTATCAAGAAAGAGACCCTAGTGGGACAGTGGTATGTCTGCAAACTTATACTTCTAGCAACTGGGTTCTTGTACTATCAAGAAAGACCCTAGTGGGACAGTGGTATGTCTGCAAACTTATACTTCTAGCAACTGGGTTCTTGTACTATCAAGAAAGACCCTAGTGGGACAGTGGTATGTCTGCAAACTTATACTTCTAGCAACTGGGTTCTTGTACTATCAAGAAAGACCCTAGTGGGACAGTGGTATGTCTGCAAACTTATACTTCTAGCAACTGGGTTCTTGTACTATCAAGAAAGACCCTAGTGGGACAGTGGTATGTCTGCAAACTTATACTTCTAGCAACTGGGTTCTTGTACTATCAAGAAAGACCCTAGTGGGACAGTGGTATGTCTGGGAACTTGTACTTCTAGCAACTGGGTTCTTGTACTATCAAGAAAAGACCCTAGTGGGACAGTGGTATGTCTGCAAACTTATACTTCTAGCAACTGGGTTCTTGTACTATCAAGAAAGACCCCTAGTGGGACAGTGGTATGTCTGCAAACTTATACTTCTAGCAACTGGGTTCTTGTACTATCAAGAAAGACCCTAGTGGGACAGTGGTATGTCTGCAAACTTATACTTCTAGCAACTGGGTTCTTGTACTATCAAGAAAGACCCCTAGTGGGACAGTGGTATGTCTGCAAACTTATACTTCTAGCAACTGGGTTCTTGTACTATCAAGAAAGACTCCTAGTGGGACAGTGGTATGTCTGCAAACTTGTACTTCTAGCAACTGGGTTCTTGTACTATCAAGAAAGACCCCTAGTGGGACAGTGGTATGTCTGCAAACTTATACTTCTAGCAACTGGGTTCTTGTACTATCAAGAAAGACTCCTAGTGGGACAGTGGTATGTCTGCAAACTTATACTTCTAGCAACTGGGTTCTTGTTCTATCAAGAAAGACCCTAGTGGGACAGTGGTATGTCTGCAAACTTATACTTCTAGCAACTGGGTTCTTGTACTATCAAGAAAGACCCCTAGTGGGACAGTGGTATGTCTGCAAACTTATACTTCTAGCAACTGGGTTCTTGTACTATCAAGAAAACTATCAAGAAAGACTCCTAGTGGGACAGTGGTATGTCTGCAAACTTATACTTCTAGCAACTGGGTTCTTGTACTATCAAGAAAGACCCTAGTGGGACAGTGGTATGTCTGGGAACTTGTACTTCTAGCAACTGGGTTCTTGTACTATCAAGAAAAAGACCCTAGTGGGACAGTGGTATGTCTGCAAACTTATACTTCTAGCAACTGGGTTCTTGTACTATCAAGAAAGACCCTAGTGGGACAGTGGTATGTCTGCAAACTTATACTTCTAGCAACTGGGTTCTTGTACTATCAAGAAAGACCCTAGTGGGACAGTGGTATGTCTGCAAACTTATACTTCTAGCAACTGGGTTCTTGTACTATCAAGAAAGACCCCTAGTGGGACAGTGGTATGTCTGCAAACTTATACTTCTAGCAACTGGGTTCTTGTACTATCAAGAAAGACCCTAGTGGGACAGTGGTATGTCTGCAAACTTATACTTCTAGCAACTGGGTTCTTGTACTATCAAGAAAGACCCTAGTGGGACAGTGGTATGTCTGCAAACTTATACTTCTAGCAACTGGGTTCTTGTACTATCAAGAAAGACCCTAGTGGGACAGTGGTATGTCTGCAAACTTATACTTCTAGCAACTGGGTTCTTGTACTATCAAGAAAGACCCTAGTGGGACAGTGGTATGTCTGCAAACTTATACTTCTAGCAACTGGGTTCTTGTACTATCAAGAAAAGACCCTAGTGGGACAGTGGTATGTCTGGGAACTTGTACTTCTAGCAACTGGGTTCTTGTACTATCAAGAAAGACCCTAGTGGGACAGTGGTATGTCTGCAAACTTATACTTCTAGCAACTGGGTTCTTGTACTATCAAGAAAGACCCTAGTGGGACAGTGGTATGTCTGCAAACTTATACTTCTAGCAACTGGGTTCTTGTACTATCAAGAAAGACCCTAGTGGGACAGTGGTATGTCTGGGAACTTGTACTTCTAGCAACTGGGTTCTTGTACTATCAAGAAAGAAAGACTCCTAGTGGGACAGTGGTATGTCTGCAAACTTATACTTCTAGCAACTGGGTTCTTGTACTATCAAGAAAGACCCCTAGTGGGACAGTGGTATGTCTGCAAACTTATACTTCTAGCAACTGGGTTCTTGTACTATCAAGAAAGACCCTAGTGGGACAGTGGTATGTCTGGGAACTTGTACTTCTAGCAACTGGGTTCTTGTACTATCAAGAAAGACCCTAGTGGGACAGTGGTATGTCTGCAAACTTATACTTCTAGCAACTGGGTTCTTGTACTATCAAGAAAGACCCCTAGTGGGACAGTGGTATGTCTGCAAACTTATACTTCTAGCAACTGGGTTCTTGTACTATCAAGAAAGACCCTAGTGGGACAGTGGTATGTCTGCAAACTTATACTTCTAGCAACTGGGTTCTTGTACTATCAAGAAAGACCCTAGTGGGACAGTGGTATGTCTGCAAACTTATACTTCTAGCAACTGGGTTCTTGTACTATCAAGAAAGACCCTAGTGGGACAGTGGTATGTCTGCAAACTTATACTTCTAGCAACTGGGTTCTTGTACTATCAAGAAAGACCCTAGTGGGACAGTGGTATGTCTGCAAACTTATACTTCTAGCAACTGGGTTCTTGTACTATCAAGAAAGACCCCTAGTGGGACAGTGGTATGTCTGCAAACTTATACTTCTAGCAACTGGGTTCTTGTACTATCAAGAAAGACCCTAGTGGGACAGTGGTATGTCTGCAAACTTATACTTCTAGCAACTGGGTTCTTGTACTATCAAGAAAGACCCTAGTGGGACAGTGGTATGTCTGCAAACTTATACTTCTAGCAACTGGGTTCTTGTACTATCAAGAAAGACCCTAGTGGGACAGTGGTATGTCTGCAAACTTGTACTTCTAGCAACTGGGTTCTTGTACTATCAAGAAAGACCCTAGTGGGACAGTGGTATGTCTGCAAACTTATACTTCTAGCAACTGGGTTCTTGTACTATCAAGAAAGACCCTAGTGGGACAGTGGTATGTCTGCAAACTTATACTTCTAGCAACTGGGTTCTTGTACTATCAAGAAAAAGACCCTAGTGGGACAGTGGTATGTCTGGGAACTTGTACTTCTAGCAACTGGGTTCTTGTACTATCAAGAAAGACCCTAGTGGGACAGTGGTATGTCTGGAACTTGTACTTCTAGCAACTGGGTTCTTGTACTATCAAGAAAGACCCTAGTGGGACAGTGGTATGTCTGCAAACTTATACTTCTAGCAACTGGGTTCTTGTACTATCAAGAAAGACCCTAGTGGGACAGTGGTATGTCTGCAAACTTATACTTCTAGCAACTGGGTTCTTGTACTATCAAGAAAGACCCTAGTGGGACAGTGGTATGTCTGCAAACTTATACTTCTAGCAACTGGGTTCTTGTACTATCAAGAAAGACCCTAGTGGGACAGTGGTATGTCTGCAAACTTATACTTCTAGCAACTGGGTTCTTGTACTATCAAGAAAGACCCCTAGTGGGACAGTGGTATGTCTGCAAACTTATACTTCTAGCAACTGGGTTCTTGTACTATCAAGAAAGACCCTAGTGGGACAGTGGTATGTCTGGAACTTGTACTTCTAGCAACTGGGTTCTTGTACTATCAAGAAAGACCCTAGTGGGACAGTGGTATGTCTGCAAACTTGTACTTCTAGCAACTGGGTTCTTGTACTATCAAGAAAGACCCTAGTGGGACAGTGGTATGTCTGCAAACTTGTACTTCTAGCAACTGGGTTCTTGTACTATCAAGAAAGACCCCTAGTCGGACAGTGGTATGTCTGCAAACTTATACTTCTAGCAACTGGGTTCTTGTACTATCAAGAAAGACCCTAGTGGGACAGTGGTATGTCTGCAAACTTATACTTCTAGCAACTGGGTTCTTGTACTATCAAGAAAGACCCTAGTGGGACAGTGGTATGTCAACTTGTACTTCTAGCAACTGGGTTCTTGTACTATCAAGAAAGACCCTAGTGGGACAGTGGTATGTCTGCAAACTTATACTTCTAGCAACTGGGTTCTTGTACTATCAAGAAAGACCCTAGTGGGACAGTGGTATGTCTGCAAACTTATACTTCTAGCAACTGGGTTCTTGTACTATCAAGAAAGACCCTAGTGGGACAGTGGTATGTCTGCAAACTTATACTTCTAGCAACTGGGTTCTTGTACTATCAAGAAAGACCCTAGTGGGACAGTGGTATGTCTGCAAACTTATACTTCTAGCAACTGGGTTCTTGTACTATCAAGAAAGACCCTAGTGGGACAGTGGTATGTCTGCAAACTTATACTTCTAGCAACTGGGTTCTTGTACTATCAAGAAAGACCCTAGTGGGACAGTGGTATGTCTGCAAACTTATACTTCTAGCAACTGGGTTCTTGTACTATCAAGAAAGACCCTAGTGGGACAGTGGTATGTCTGCAAACTTATACTTCTAGCAACTGGGTTCTTGTACTATCAAGAAAGACCCTAGTGGGACAGTGGTATGTCTGCAAACTTATACTTCTAGCAACTGGGTTCTTGTACTATCAAGAAAGACCCTAGTGGGACAGTGGTATGTCTGCAAACTTATACTTCTAGCAACTGGGTTCTTGTACTATCAAGAAAGACCCCTAGTGGGACAGTGGTATGTCTGGGAACTTGTACTTCTAGCAACTGGGTTCTTGTACTATCAAGAAAGACCCTAGTGGGACAGTGGTATGTCTGCAAACTTATACTTCTAGCAACTGGGTTCTTGTACTATCAAGAAAGACCCTAGTGGGACAGTGGTATGTCTGCAAACTTATACTTCTAGCAACTGGGTTCTTGTACTATCAAGAAAGACCCTAGTGGGACAGTGGTATGTCTGGGAACTTGTACTTCTAGCAACTGGGTTCTTGTACTATCAAGAAAGAGACCCTAGTGGGACAGTGGTATGTCTGGGAACTTGTACTTCTAGCAACTGGGTTCTTGTACTATCAAGAAAGACCCTAGTGGGACAGTGGTATGTCTGCAAACTTATACTTCTAGCAACTGGGTTCTTGTACTATCAAGAAAGACCCTAGTGGGACAGTGGTATGTCTGCAAACTTGTACTTCTAGCAACTGGGTTCTTGTACTATCAAGAAAGACCCTAGTGGGACAGTGGTATGTCTGGGAACTTGTACTTCTAGCAACTGGGTTCTTGTACTATCAAGAAAGACCCTAGTGGGACAGTGGTATGTCTGCAAACTTATACTTCTAGCAACTGGGTTCTTGTACTATCAAGAAAGACCCTAGTGGGACAGTGGTATGTCTGCAAACTTATACTTCTAGCAACTGGGTTCTTGTACTATCAAGAAAGACCCTAGTGGGACAGTGGTATGTCTGCAAACTTATACTTCTAGCAACTGGGTTCTTGTACTATCAAGAAAGACCCTAGTGGGACAGTGGTATGTCTGCAAACTTATACTTCTAGCAACTGGGTTCTTGTACTATCAAGAAAGACCCTAGTGGGACAGTGGTATGTCTGCAAACTTATACTTCTAGCAACTGGGTTCTTGTACTATCAAGAAAGACCCTAGTGGGACAGTGGTATGTCTGGGAACTTGTACTTCTAGCAACTGGGTTCTTGTACTATCAAGAAAGACCCTAGTGGGACAGTGGTATGTCTGCAAACTTATACTTCTAGCAACTGGGTTCTTGTACTATCAAGAAAGACCCTAGTGGGACAGTGGTATGTCTGCAAACTTATACTTCTAGCAACTGGGTTCTTGTACTATCAAGAAAGACCCCTAGTGGGACAGTGGTATGTCTGCAAACTTATACTTCTAGCAACTGGGTTCTTGTACTATCAAGAAAGACCCTAGTGGGACAGTGGTAGTGGTGGGACAGTGGTATGTCTGCAAACTTGTACTTTTAGCAACTGGGTTCTTGTACTATCAAGAAAGACTCCTAGTGGGACAGTGGTATGTCTGCAAACTTATACTTCTAGCAACTGGGTTCTTGTACTATCAAGAAAGACCCCTAGTGGGACAGTGGTATGTCTGGGAACTTGTACTTCTAGCAACTGGGTTCTTGTACTATCAAGAAAGACCCTAGTGGGACAGTGGTATGTCTGCAAACTTATACTTCTAGCAACTGGGTTCTTGTACTATCAAGAAAGACCGCTAGTGGGACAGTGGTATGTCTGCAAACTTATACTTCTAGCAACTGGGTTCTTGTACTATCAAGAAAGACCCTAGTGGGACAGTGGTATGTCTGCAAACTTGTACTTCTAGCAACTGGGTTCTTGTACTATCAAGAAAGACCCCTAGTGGGACAGTGGTATGTCTGCAAACTTATACTTCTAGCAACTGGGTTCTTGTACTATCAAGAAAGACCCCTAGTGGGACAGTGGTATGTCTGCAAACTTATACTTCTAGCAACTGGGTTCTTGTACTATCAAGAAAGACCCCTAGTGGGACAGTGGTATGTCTGGGAACTTGTACTTCTAGCAACTGGGTTCTTGTACTATCAAGAAAGACCCCTAGTGGGACAGTGGTATGTCTGGGAACTTGTACTTCTAGCAACTGGGTTCTTGTACTATCAAGAAAGACCCTAGTGGGACAGTGGTATGTCTGGGAACTTGTACTTCTAGCAACTGGGTTCTTGTACTATCAAGAAAGACCCTAGTGGGACAGTGGTATGTCTGGGAACTTATACTTCTAGCAACTGGGTTCTTGTACTATCAAGAGAGACCCATAGTGGGACAATGGAATGTCTGGGAACTTGTATTTCTCGCAACTGGTTTCTTGTACTATGAAGAAAGTCTCCTAGTGGGACAGTGGTATGTCTGCAAATTTATACTTCTAGCAACTGGGTTCTTGTACTATCAAGAAAGACCCTAGTGGGACAGTGGTATGTCTGCAAACTTATACTTCTAGCAACTGGGTTCTTGTACTATCAAGAAAGACCCTAGTGGGACAGTGGTATGTCTGCAAACTTATACTTCTAGCAACTGGGTTCTTGTACTATCAAGAAAGACCCTAGTGGGACAGTGGTATGTCTGCAAACTTATACTTCTAGCAACTGGGTTCTTGTACTATCAAAAAAGACCCCTAGTGGGACAGTGGTATGTCTGGAACTTGTACTTCTAGCAACTGGGTTCTTGTACTATCAAGAAAGACCCCTAGTGGGACAGTGGTATGTCTGGGAACTTGTACTTCTAGCAACTGGGTTCTTGTACTATCAAGAAAGACCCTAGTGGGACAGTGGTATGTCTGGGAAACTTGTACTTCTAGCAACTGGGTTCTTGTACTATCAAGAAAGACCCCTAGTGGGACAGTGGTATGTCTGGGAACTTATACTTCTAGCAACTGGGTTCTTGTACTATCAAGAAAGACCCCTAGTGGGACAGTGGTATGTCTGCAAACTTATACTTCTAGCAACTGGGTTCTTGTACTATCAAGAAAGACCCTAGTGGGACAGTGGTATGTCTGCAAACTTATACTTCTAGCAACTGGGTTCTTGTACTATCAAGAAAGACCCTAGTGGGACAGTGGTATGTCTGGGAACTTGTACTTCTAGCAACTGGGTTCTTGTACTATCAAGAAAGACTCCTAGTGGGACAGTGGTATGTCTGCAAACTTATACTTCTAGCAACTGGGTTCTTGTACTATCAAGAAAGACCCTAGTGGGACAGTGGTATGTCTGCAAACTTATACTTCTAGCAACTGGGTTCTTGTACTATCAAGAAAGACCCCTAGTGGGACAGTGGTATGTCTGGGAACTTATACTTCTAGCAACTGGGTTCTTGTACTATCAAGAAAGACCCTAGTGGGACAGTGGTATGTCTGCAAATTTATACTTCTAGCAACTGGGTTCTTGTACTATCAAGAAAGACCCCTAGTGGGACAGTGGTATGTCTGCAAACTTATACTTCTAGCAACTGGGTTCTTGTACTATCAAGAAAGACCCCTAGTGGGACAGTGGTATGTCTGGAAATTTATACTTCTTGCAACTGGGTTCTTGTACTATCAAGAAAGACCCCTAGTGGGACAGTGGTATGTCTGCAAACTTATACTTCTAGCAACTGGGTTCTTGTACTATCAAGAAAGACCCTAGTGGGACAGTGGTATGTCTGCAAACTTATACTTCTAGCAACTGGGTTCTTGTACTATCAAGAAAGACCCCTAGTGGGACAGTGGTATGTCTGGGAACTTGTACTTCTAGCAACTGGGTTCTTGTACTATCAAGAAAGACTCCTAGTGGGACAGTGGTATGTCTGCAAACTTATACTTCTAGCAACTGGGTTCTTGTACTATCAAGAAAGACCCCTAGTGGGACAGTGGTATGTCTGCAAACTTATACTTCTAGCAACTGGGTTCTTGTACTATCAAGAAAGACTCCTAGTGGGACAGTGGTATGTCTGCAAACTTATACTTCTAGCAACTGGGTTCTTGTACTATCAAGAAAGACCCCTAGTGGGACAGTGGTATGTCTGGGAACTTGTACTTCTAGCAACTGGGTTCTTGTACTATCAAGAAAGACCCTAGTGGGACAGTGGTATGTCTGGGAACTTGTACTTCTAGCAACTGGGTTCTTGTACTATCAAGAAAGACCCTAGTGGGACAGTGGTATGTCTGGGAACTTGTACTTCTAGCAACTGGGTTCTTGTACTATCAAGAAAGACCCTAGTGGGACAGTGGTATGTCTGGGAACTTGTACTTCTAGCAACTGGGTTCTTGTACTATCAAGAAAGACCCTAGTGGGACAGTGGTATGTCTGCAAACTTATACTTCTAGCAACTGGGTTCTTGTACTATCAAGAAAGACCCTAGTGGGACAGTGGTATGTCTGCAAACTTTATACTTCTAGAAAACTGGGTTCTTGTACTATCAAGAACGACCCCTAGTGGGACAGTGATATGTCTGGGAACTTGTACTTCTAGCAACTTGGTTCTTGTACTATCAAGATAGACCCATAGTAGGACAGTGGTATGTCTGCAAACTTATACTTCTAGCAACTGGGTTCTTGTACTATCAAGAAAGACCCTAGTGGGACAGTGGTATGTCTGCAAACTTATACTTCTAGCAACTGGGTTCTTGTACTATCAAGAAAGACCCTAGTGGGACAGTGGTATGTCTGGGAACTTATACTTCTAGCAACTGGGTTCTTGTACTATCAAGAAAGACCCTAGTGGGACAGTGGTATGTCTGCAAACTTATACTTCTAGCAACTGGGTTCTTGTACTATCAAGAAAGACCCTAGTGGGACAGTGGTATGTCTGCAAACTTATACTTCTAGCAACTGGGTTCTTGTACTATCAAGAAAGACCCTAGTGGGACAGTGGTATGTCTGGGAACTTGTACTTCTAGCAACTGGGTTCTTGTACTATCAAGAAAGACTCCTAGTGGGACAGTGGTATGTCTGCAAACTTATACTTCTAGCAACTGGGTTCTTGTACTATCAAGAAAGACCCCTAGTGGGACAGTGGTATGTCTGCAAACTTATACTTCTAGCAACTGGGTTCTTGTACTATCAAGAAAGACCCTAGTGGGACAGTGGTATGTCTGGGAACTTGTACTTCTAGCAACTGGGTTCTTGTACTATCAAGAAAGACCCCTAGTGGGACAGTGGTATGTCTGCAAACTTATACTTCTAGCAACTGGGTTCTTGTACTATCAAGAAAGACCCTAGTGGGACAGTGGTATGTCTGCAAACTTATACTTCTAGCAACTGGGTTCTTGTACTATCAAGAAAGACCCTAGTGGGACAGTGGTATGTCTGCAAACTTGTACTTCTAGCAACTGGGTTCTTGTACTATCAAGAAAGACCCTAGTGGGACAGTGGTATGTCTGGGAACTTGTACTTCTAGCAACTGGGTTCTTGTACTATCAAGAAAGACCCTAGTGGGACAGTGGTATGTCTGCAAACTTGTACTTCTAGCAACTGGGTTCTTGTACTATCAAGAAAGACCCCTAGTGGGACAGTGGTATGTCTGGGAACTTATACTTCTAGCAACTGGGTTCTTGTACTATCAAGAAAGACCCCTAGTGGGACAGTGGTATGTCTGGGAACTTGTATTTCTAGCAACTGGGTTCTTGTACTATCAAGAAAGAGACCCTAGTGGGACAGTGGTATGTCTGCAAATTTATACTTCTAGCAACTGGGTTCTTGTACTATCAAGAAAGACCCTAGTGGGACAGTGGTATGTCTGCAAACTTATACTTCTAGCAACTGGGTTCTTGTACTATCAAGAAAGACCCTAGTGGGACAGTGGTATGTCTGCAAACTTATACTTCTAGCAACTGGGTTCTTGTACTATCAAGAAAGACTCCTAGTGGGACAGTGGTATGTCTGCAAACTTATACTTCTAGCAACTGGGTTCTTGTACTATCAAGAAAGACCCTAGTGGGACAGTGGTATGTCTGGGAACTTGTACTTCTAGCAACTGGGTTCTTGTACTATCAAGAAAGACCCCTAGTGGGACAGTGGTATGTCTGGGAACTTGTACTTCTAGCAACTGGGTTCTTGTACTATCAAGAAAGACCCCTAGTGGGACAGTGGTATGTCTGGGAACTTGTACTTCTAGCAACTGGGTTCTTGTACTATCAAGAAAGACCCTAGTGGGACAGTGGTATGTCTGGGAACTTGTACTTCTAGCAACTGGGTTCTTGTACTATCAAGAAAGACTCCTAGTGGGACAGTGGTATGTCTGCAAACTTATACTTCTAGCAACTGGGTTCTTGTACTATCAAGAAAGACCCTAGTGAGACAGTGGTATGTCTGCAAACTTATACTTCTAGCAACTGGGTTCTTGTACTATCAAGAAAGACCCTAGTGGGACAGTGGTATGTCTGGGAACTTGTACTTCTAGCAACTGGGTTCTTGTACTATCAAGAAAGACCCTAGTGGGACAGTGGTATGTCTGGGAACTTATACGTCTAGCAAATGAATTCTTATACTATCAAGAAAGACCCTAGTGGGACAGTGGTATGTCTGCAAACTTATACTTCTAGCAACTGGGTTCTTGTACTATCAAGAAAGACCCCTAGTGGGACAGTGGTATGTCTGCAAACTTATACTTCTAGCAACTGGGTTCTTGTACTATCAAGAAAGACCCCTAGTGGGACAGTGGTATGTCTGGGAACTTGTACTTCTAGCAACTGGGTTCTTGTACTATCAAGAAAGACCCTAGTGGGACAGTGGTATGTCTGGGAACTTGTACTTCTAGCAACTGGGTTCTTGTACTATCAAGAAAGACCCTAGTGGGACAGTGGTATGTCTGCAAACTTATACTTCTAGCAACTGGGTTCTTGTACTATCAAGAAAGACCCTAGTGGGACAGTGGTATGTCTGCAAACTTATACTTCTAGCAACTGGGTTCTTGTACTATCAAGAAAGACCCTAGTGGGACAGTGGTATGTCTGCAAACTTATACTTCTAGCAACTGGGTTCTTGTACTATCAAGAAAGACCCTAGTGGGACAGTGGTATGTCTGGGAACTTATACTTCTAGCAACTGGGTTCTTGTACTATCAAGAAAGACCCTAGTGGGACAGTGGTATGTCTGGGAACTTATACTTCTAGCAACTGGGTTCTTGTACTATCAAGAAAGACCCTAGTGGGACAGTGGTATGTCTGGGAACTTATACGTCTAGCAAATGAATTCTTATACTATCAAGAAAGACCCTAGTGGGACAGTGGTATGTCTGCAAACTTATACTTCTAGCAACTGGGTTCTTGTACTATCAAGAAAGACCCCTAGTGGGACAGTGGTATGTCTGGGAACTTGTACTTCTAGCAACTGGGTTCTTGTACTATCAAGAAAGACCCCTAGTGGGACAGTGGTATGTCTGGGAACTTGTACTTCTAGCAACTGGGTTCTTGTACTATCAAGAAAGACTCCTAGTGGGACAGTGGTATGTCTGCAAACTTATACTTCTAGCAACTGGGTTCTTGTACTATCAAGAAAGACTCCTAGTGGGACAGTGGTATGTCTGCAAACTTGTACTTCTAGCAACTGGGTTCTTGTACTATCAAGAAAGACCCTAGTGGGACAGTGGTATGTCTGGGAACTTGTACTTCTAGCAACTGGGTTCTTGTACTATCAAGAAAGACCCCTAGTGGGACAGTGGTATGTCTGCAAACTTATACTTCTAGCAACTGGGTTCTTGTACTATCAAGAAAGACCCTAGTGGGACAGTGGTATGTCTGCAAACTTATACTTCTAGCAACTGGGTTCTTGTACTATCAAGAAAGACCCCTAGTGGGACAGTGGTATGTCTGCAAACTTATACTTCTAGCAACTGGGTTCTTGTACTATCAAGAAAGACCCCTAGTGGGACAGTGGTATGTCTGGGAACTTGTACTTCTAGCAACTGGGTTCTTGTACTATCAAGAAAGACCCCTAGTGGGACAGTGGTATGTCTGGGAACTTGTACTTCTAGCAACTGGGTTCTTGTACTATCAAGAAAGACTCCTAGTGGGACAGTGGTATGTCTGCAAACTTATACTTCTAGCAACTGGGTTCTTGTACTATCAAGAAAGACCCCTAGTGGGACAGTGGTATGTCTGCAAACTTATACTTCTAGCAACTGGGTTCTTGTACTATCAAGAAAGACTCCTAGTGGGACAGTGGTATGTCTGGGAACTTGTACTTCTAGCAACTGGGTTCTTGTACTATCAAGAAAGACCCCTAGTGGGACAGTGGTATGTCTGCAAACTTATACTTCTAGCAACTGGGTTCTTGTACTATCAAGAAAGACCCCTAGTGGGACAGTGGTATGTCTGCAAACTTATACTTCTAGCAACTGGGTTCTTGTACTATCAAGAAAGACCCCTAGTGAGACAGTGGTATGTCTGGGAACTTATACTTCTAGCAACTGGGTTCCTGTACTATCAAGAAAGACCCTAGTGGGACAGTGGTATGTCTGCAAATTTAAATTTCTAGCAACTGGGTTCTTGTACTATCAAGAAAAGACCCTAGTGGGACAGTGGTATGTCTGCAAACTTATACTTCTAGCAACTGGGTTTCTGTACTATCAAGAAAGACCTCTAGTGAGACAGTGGTATCTCTGGGAACTTGTACTTCTAGCAACTGGGTTCTTGTACTATCAAGAAAGACCCCTAGTGGGACAGTGGTATGTCTGCAAACTTATACTTCTAGCAACTGGGTTCTTGTACTATCAAGAAAGACTCCTAGTGAGACAGTGGTATGTCTGCAAATTTATACTTCTAGCAACTGGGTTCCTGTACTATCAAGAAAGACCCCTAGTGGGACAGTGGTATGTCTGGGAACTTGTACTTCTAGCAACTGGGTTCTTGTACTATCAAGAAAGACCCCTAGTGGGACAGTGGTATGTCTGGGAACTTGTACTTCTAGCAACTGGGTTCTTGTACTATCAAGAAAGACCCTAGTGGGACAGTGGTATGTCTGCAAACTTATACTTCTAGCACCTGGGTTCCTGTACTATCAAAAAAGACTCTTAGTGGGACAGTGGTATGTCTGGAAAATGTACTTATAGCAACTGAGTTCCTGAACTATCAACAAAGACCCCTAGTGGCACAGTGGTATGTCTGGGAACTTGTACTTCTAGCAAGTGGGTTCTTGTACTATCAAGAAAGACCCCTAGTGAGACAGTGATATGTATGGGAACTAGTACTTCTAGCAACTTGGTTCCTGTACTATCAAGAAAGACCCCTAGTGGGACAGTGGTATGTCTGGGAACTTATACTTCTAGCAACTTGATTCTTGTACTATCAAGAGAGACCCATAGTGGGACAATGGTATGTCTGGGAACTTGTATTTTCTAGCAACTGGGTTCTTGTACTATCAAGAAAGACACCTAGTGGGACAGTGATATGTCTGAAAATTTATACTTCTATCAACTGGGTTCCTGTACTATCAAGAGAGACCCCTAGTGGGACAGTGGTATGTCTGGGAACTTGTACTTATAGCAACTAGGTTCTTGTACTATCAAGAAAGACCCCTAGTGAGACAGTGGTATGTCTGGGAATTTGTACTTCTTGCAACTGGGTTCCTGTACTATCAAGAAAGACCCCTAGTGGGATATGTCTGGGGACTTGTACTTCTAGCAACTGGGTTCCTGTACTATCAAGAAAGACCCCTAGTGGGACAGTGGTATGTCTGGGAACTTGTACTTCTTGCAACTTGGTTCTTGTACTATAAAGAGAGACCCATAGTGGGACAGTGGTATGTCTGCAAATTTATACTTTTAGCAACTGGGTTCTTGTACTATCAAGAAAGACCCTAGTGGGACAGTGGTATGTCTGGGAACTTGTACTTCTAGCAACTGGGTTCTTGTACTATCAAGAAAGACCCCTAGTGGGACAGTGGTATGTCTGCAAACTTATACTTCTAGCAACTGGGTTCTTGTACTATCAAGAAAGACCCTAGTGGGACAGTGGTATGTCTGCAAACTTATACTTCTAGCAACTGGGTTCTTGTACTATCAAGAAAGACCCCTAGTGGGACAGTGGTATGTCTGCAAACTTATACTTCTAGCAACTGGGTTCCTGTACTATCAAGAAAGACCCCTAGTGGGACAGTGGTATGTCTGGGAACTTGTACTTATAGCAACTGGGTTCTTGTACTATCAAGAAAGACCTCTAGTGAGACAGTGGTATGTCTGGGAACTTGTAATTCTAGCAACTGGGTTCTTGTACTATCAAAAAAGCCCCTAGTGAGACAGTGACATGTCTGCAAATTTATACTTCTAGCAACTGGGTTCTTGTACTATCAAGAAAGACCCCTAGTGGGACAGTGGTATGTCTGGGAACTTATATTCTAGTAACCGGGTTCTTATACTATCAAGAAAGACCCCTAGTGGGGCAGTGGTATGTCTGGGAACTTATACGTCTAGCAACTGTTTTGATAACTGTGGTTGGTAGATAACATACAGCTTTTTGTGCTTCATAACAAGCATTTATCAATAAACACATTAATAAAGTAACACCATTTCTGTAACATGGAATATACAGTAAGTATGAAATGCACTAGTTGTAAAGTAAATTATGTGTGAAATAAAGTATTGATACAGATACACCTTCTTGGTTTATTAGTTAAAGTCCTAAGTTCAGTCCTTTCCCCCTGTACATGGAACAGGTTCCTCAAAATGACAGGTAAAATAAAAACCATCAATGTATGAAGGCTCCTAGTTCATGTTATATTTAGAAGCCAAGTTGCTTACAGCCAGTTAGTACAAGCACTTGAAGACAGTTACATTATCTCTACCATTCACACATTATTTTCTTATCAAAGTTAGCTTTGCACTACGTTTTTTTGACATCCATCATTTTGTTAATTTGTGAATGTCCACCATTGTTCTCATCTGTTAGTGAAGTACTAGAAGCAAATATGTTTAAGTATACACCTTAGATTTATAATAAAGGTCGTAAAATATCTTGTATTATTCAGTTTCCTAGAGAGTCTTATTAGAATTAAAATGTCAAATGGTCGCTTATTAACAGTTAACTGTTCATATCCATGATACTGTATATTTGTACTGAAAGTTACTCATTGCTAAACCTCAACAGATTAAAAATTGTCCAACTGAAATCAAGAAGTGAGTGAAGATAATCCTGCATGATACCTCATAATAATGTAAGCTCTTTGCATCAAAAACATAAAAGCATAGGAGGCAAATAGATCTACACATATCATTTCAGACTTTATTGTCAAGTGCTCAAGTTTACTGGATACTTTACATTAAGTCCATCACCCAAGTGTTAACTTTATCAGTGTTTCCTGATGTAAATGGTTTAAAATGAAAACTTGTCAAAGACTTCCTCAACTTTCTTTATTAAGGTTGGAGAAACTTTCTTTTTATTTCAGGTCAATTAAAATATTCAACCTTTTGTTAAGTCTATATGAAATAATTTTTGGCTGAAATAATGTATATCAACCTTATATTATTATTATTTCACTGGTATGAAGGTGTTTGCCTGGGTTTTCATTCATTAGTTCTTTGTCAGGGATAATGTTTCTCAGGTCTTCATTAATTCACAAGTCAAATAACACTTATTAATTACACAACAAAATCAAGTATTATGAATATAATACTCATATCATTTAACATAATTTAAAAACAGTTATATTACCAGAAACTTACATAACACACTGTGATCCTATCTGATTACTTCACTTCTATAAATGATTTTGTACTATTTAACATAATGTTTCTGTTCCTTTTTATGCTATTATGAATGTAACATGAAACAAAAAGAGGATCTTCCTCAGCTAATGCTCAAGACATTGTACAACAAAAAAATGTTTCCAGTATCAGTGAGTGAAATAAGTTATCTCTAATACAGCAAGCAAATAAATCTGTCTTCCTTATATAAGAGTATATTATTACTGTAGAATCAATGAACAGTTACAATTGATTTATAAAGTTGGAATTAATTTTCTAATGGTGTCTCATAAAAAAACAACTCATATTAACAGCACTCATAATCTCTGAGGAATCAGATAATTCTGTGTAATGTACAAATACAAGTATAAATTACTTAATTCATTTATAATATCAAGTTTCAACTTTCAGAAAATTACAAGTACACTGTTGTTAACAGAACTATATTAAAAGGTATCTTTTACTCATAATTTGCAAGCTCACAAGTGTTACTTTTTAAACAAAGCCATAAATGAAATTAAAATGCATTAATGTCCAAAGTAATTCAAGATACAATTTCAAAATATTTACAAAAACTTAAAAAGTTTTATTGCTACTAACAGAGGAAAACTAATTAACAAAGCAAGTATTAGTTTACCTTGAACTTTAATAGTATGATCTGCTATGCATACATGTGTAGAATACTTAATTAATGAAACATGTGCACTACCTAAGTTAATATATGTTTCAATTTACAATTGTTAACAGAGAAACGAGAGAGCACAAGAACTTGTTTTTAATACTGGCTGTAAAACATCTCACTGGGTGGTGGTAGTGCCTTAAATATATAACAAAGAAAAAGCTTCAGTGTTTAATTTGCCTTTGTTATAACAGTGAACACAAAACAATTCTACCTTAAGATTTTATAAAGCCACATTATATGAAATTAATAAGCACATGTACTTCATAAATTGAAGTATCCATACATCAAAACACAAAAATTCCTTGTTTGTAACTCATGATTTACAAAAACCTGCAATTCATGGCATAATTGTCTGTATCTATCAAACGTAATTATATGCACAAACATATTTTTTGTAGAACTGGACACCATAACAAACAAAATTATTTTAAAAAGACCAATAAGATTTTGAAAATGTTTTTTACCCACACAATAATCCAACATTTACATAAGAATTTCAAGAATATCTAGCACTAATGACACTGCTTATATTTTTTTGTGAGTTATTAAGCCAAAGAAGCAGTTTAAAATATTAAAAAGTAAACTGAAGACCAATCAAGATAACTGTTTTGAAAATTAAAGAATGACAAATACATGCTGTTAGTAAAGGAACTATGCACAATTAATATTACACATAGATATACATCCTTATAAATCAACACACTAGTTGATTTAAGTCCCTGAAAACTCTGCACACAACTGCAAAGTTGTTTTTAATTTTAATAAGTACTTTCAATTACAGTATCACAAAATATGTAGCCAATCAGTAACTAAGTTTCCTCAATGTATGTGACTTAAGCAGTGTTTGAAACAATAAATTCAATTTAAATAGTAAATTAAAAAAACTGGTTTGTCACAGATATCTGCACAAAGCTACAAGAGCCATTCCTACTTTTGAACTGATTGACTAGAGGGAAGGCTGCTAGTCATCAGCATCTACTGCCAACTTTTAGGTTATTATGATCAAATAAAAAATTTGACCATCATTCTTATAACGTGTATAGGATGTAGACAAAGTTCACAGATTTTCTCACTGACCAATAGGGTATGCCTGACCCTGAACAGTAAAAGAACAAATTATTTAGCCATTTAGACAGTTTTCCACACTTAACAAAATTTCATTAAAAAATCCTTATCAATGGTGAATTAAACTGGAACTTAAACTTCAAGAAGTTTTCAATGGCCTTTATAACAAATTTTTATATTTAACTTCTAGTTCCTATATCTTAGAGTTACTACAACCTCTTCTCAGTTAATATCCAGAATAAATTAGTACTTAACACAAACTTGAATAAAACTCAGATTAAAGTGACCATCACTAAATATATAGGTATACATACACATCTGTAATGTTAGCAAGAACCAAACACTTAAGAGATTAAATATCCTTACTATTTGACCATACTTAATTTCTACATAATAACTGGTAGCTATACGAAGCAGTTAATTTTTTTGAGGTCTTAAAAAACATTTTTATCGCTATTTTCATTATCCATGTGTTGCCATTTCATGGGGTCAAATTTCATAATTCTTTGAACTTGAATAAACTGGTCAGAATTTGTTCAAGCAACATTTAAGTAAAAATACATTTGTAAATGAAAATGTTTTTTGTTAAACCTACGGGTCAGGAAAATAGTTTATGATGAATGTTTAGAGAAAAATATAAAACTATGCAACAGTTGAACACCCATGGAACATTTTATTACAGTTATTTTACACTAAATTAGTGTACACTACACTTGACACATCCTCCATTTTTTCATTTGATAATGAAGGCAAAGTTGAATTTTTTTTTTCCTTTCTTCAGTTTCCTTACAATTTTTGGTTAGAACTTTTAATAATTATATTTATAATTATGAAGATAGTTTTGAATTATTACCATTAGCTTGTGGACTCAAATTTAAGTTATTTTAAACATATGAGATATTGGAAAGTATGCTTCAGTAAGCTACTGGTATTAAGGTTGATTAAGGAAAGTATACTTCAGTAGGCTACTGGTATTAAGAAAAGTATGCTTCAGTAAGCCACTGCTGTTAAGGTTAAGGAAAATATACTTCAGTCAGCTACTTGTGTTAAGGAAAGTATACTTCAGTCAGTTACTGGTATTAAGAATTGTACAAGTCAGTTAGCTACTAGTATTAAGGTTTATTAAGGAAAGCATACTCCAGTCAGCTACAGGTATAAAGATTGATTAAGGAAAGTGTACATCAGTCAAATACTGATATTAAGGAAAGTATACTTCACTAAGCTACTGGTATTAAGAAAAGCATACTTCAGTCAATTACTGATATTAAGAAAATTATGCTTCAGTCAGCTACTGGTATTAAGGAAGGTATGCTTCAGTCAGTTACTGATATTAAGGTTAAGGAAAGTATAATTTAGTAAGCTACTGGTATTAAGGAAAGCATGCTTCAGTAAGCTACTGGTATTGAGGTTGATTAAGGAAAGTATACTCCAGTCAGCTACTGGTATTAAGGAAAGCATGCTTCAGTAAACTACTGGTATTAAGGAATGTATACTTCAGTTAGTTACTGGTATTAAGGGAAGTATACTTCAGTTAGTTACTTTTATTAAGGGAAGTATACTTCAGTAAGTTACTGGTATTAAGGGAAGTATACTTCAGTAAACTACTGGTATTAAGGAATGTATATTTCAGTAAGCTACTGATACAGTTATTTCACACTTTTCAGGTTTTTAACTCCAGCATTGTAAAAGTGTACTCTTTATTTCCAAACTCCCTAAAATGAAAATAATACAGATTCATTTGAAATACTAACTGCATTTTTATTTAAGGATATTTGTCTATGTTCAACTATTTATTCAACTGGCTTGACAGTTTTATCTTCTTCCAGCTCAAGATTCTGAATGGTTTAATTAGAAGTAATATTATTACTGCATATTCTTCATACAAAAATAATAACCTAAGTTATAATCAAATGTTTTAGTGACCTTCAAATTTGTTAACAAATTAAAAACTCTTGAAACAAAATTATCTTACTGTAACAAACAAAACAGGGATTTAACCTGAGTTTTATATTTAGTCACTGATAAATATAATATGGAGTTATTGTCAAATATTGTTTCAGACCAATTATTGTAGTGCAGGCTCTTTGTAACAGTAAATTGTCATCAATTCATATCAGGGATACACAGAACTGTACACTGAACTTGTGTTTTTAACAACAGATCAATACACAAGTAGTACATACAATAATTTATATAATAATTCCTAACTTACAAGTCAACTAAATAGTTGGTAAGACAAAATATACTTATGTTAATAACTGCCTGTTTAGTATTTCTAGCCAGTAGACCTTCTTTAAAACCAGCTGTGAGTTACAGATATGAATAGTTTTTAGAGGAATGTAAACAGAAATTATGAACTTGAATTTTTCTGTGTTTCACATGAGCTGAAAAACAACTCTGACAAGTGATTTGATTTCAACGTTTAAAACTCAGAGAACTAAAGGTGAAACTACATTTGTTGGCCACGATCCATGAGTAAGTTTTGAAGACAGTTAGGTGATTAGTGAGGGCTATCATTATACATACTATATACCCAGTACAAATAAATAACAGCTCACCAAACAAAACTAAAAGACTGGATGATTTACTTAGCTGTGTTCATCATAACTGCTCAGTAAAACATTAATAAGAGGAAATGTTACATTAAACTATTGTTACATAAAATTATGTTTGTTTATTCTTAGAAGAACTTGTAATTTACCTGTCAAATGTCTTTGATAGTTTTTCTTTTATACAATAAATATTTCTCACATTTGTGTAACGTGTGTAATACTGGATAGTTTTGTATATGCATTTATTCAAGTTACACAATACCACTGAACTCATGATGGTCTCAGATATCTGAGACTAGCAGTGTTCCAAACCATTTTCAAATTATACTGTTAAAAACAAATGAAATGATACAGTTGAGTTGTGGTCTCAGAATAGCTGTACTAAATAGTTCAACATTTGTTTCTCTTTTACAACCTGAATAAGTTTAAACATTTATTCTTTAGCTGTCACTAAATTTAGTAGCACAAACACATTTTCATAAAAAGCTATATAGAGTAGTTTCTAAAAACACTTCTAAATAACTTTATCTTTCATAGTACTCACAAAAAGTAAATAAAACTGGTCACTAAATTCTAAAATCATCACATTCAAATCACTTCTTACCAAATATTTAATTTTAGACAGTTAAAGGCTGTAAAATTTATTGTTTTACCTGTCACATTACTACATGTTTATAAACTCTGACTTGTCTGTAACAAAACACGCGTGCTCATTTTTAAACATCACTTCTTCATGAACACATCAGCAGGTATTGTAGTTTTATTTTTAAAAAATGCATATCTAAAAGTTGTTTGAAAAATTAAAGTGTCTATAAAGTGTTAATTTGAAAAACAAAACAGTTATTATACACGTAGTTAATAGATTTCTGGTTAATTACATATTCTACACTGCACTGTTTATCAGGCAAGTTCATACAGATTTCTATTCAACCTGGCTTTAGTTCTCAACACTATGGAAAACACAATTTACTGACTAGGTGGTATTCAGTTACATTGAAATATGATTGTATTTCTAAGACACTAGATCTGAAATTCTATTCTTTGATTTAGTAAAATGGTGAATAAAAAAATACATCAATTTAAACCTTTGGCTGGTATGTTAACATTTCCTAGACATAGATCAAGTTAAAAATGTATGATTATCTTGGAATCAATGCAACTTCTGCAACAGTTTTGAAAATATCCATAAATTACCTCAGCTTAAACATGGAGTGAAAACATTTAACCCTGTTATTCATCAGATGCATGCCTTCTAGGTATCACACAGTGAAAAATATCTTAGCAGACTGGACAGTATTTTAAAGTTGTTTGCTTAGTTTTCCTGAAGAAATATTTCAAAAAAGGAAACTCACTTTCAGAAAGTATAACATAAAACATTACTTTGACAGTTTCAATTCACTAGTAAGAGATGCTGATTTTTCTAAATGTTGCAGAAATATTACAAATACTCTTCCATTGCAGGCCAGTATTTGGAGTTACCATCCTTCTTGTATCACACAAAATGGAACACATTCGATGTATTTTCTTTATTCTACCCAAGCTGACAGTATCAGAGTCGGTGTTCCGTTAAAAAGGTTTTTCTCAGGTACAATTTTTCTTTATTTTAGCTGTGTTGAATTGAATGAGCATGGACTACAGCACACTAGGTAAAAGTTCCAGGAATTTACCACAACTTAAGTGTTTGGATATATTTGATTTTGGTGTAGAAAATGTCATTCAGTTCTCTCACAGACACTTGATAACTTTTGTTGATTTTTTCTCTAATATCTTTCACTACTTCTTGATCTCCCTAACAAACAAATACAGAAGAAATGAGATGACAAATACTAGTAGTTAATACCACTACTTCTGTCCACTTTCATTTATAATACATATGTTTCAGTCATTTAAAACTTGCATATCTTAAGTTAACCATTCAAGGTTTATGTTACTATATTCATGAATAACCAACCAATTACAGTTAATACTCAAATAAAAGGCGAATGATGACAATGTTTGGCTGTCACAACCTTAGTGTGTGTGTAACCATGACAATGTTTGATTTTCACAACCTTAATGTGTGTAATATGTATTACCTTCTCCGGCTCGTGCAAAAAACAGGAAGTAGCTGTTTTCATATTTTTACATGCCATACCATAACCATGCGTACATAATGCATTCTACATTTCTATGAAACTTGTAAAAAAAAACAGGTTGTGACAACTTCAATACTTTCTTTGTTATCATGTACTGATTAGTTTATTTATCTAGGTAATGTCCACTAAGTTTCTTTTTTGTATCTTAAAACACCATACAAGTTCAGAACACCTCATTTAAACAACAGTTTTCTAAACTTACCAAATCATGTATCCTTATCAGGAAAAAATGTAAATTGTTCTTTAACTTAAATAGTCTTTTATACGGGAAAAAATCACTACATTAAATACTTTGTTTAATTGTAATCAAAGCTATAAGGAACCAAACAATTTTTAACACTTTCTCAGTTGATAGTTATATTAATTAAGAAACTAAGAGGTCTCAGTCATAAGACAACACTAACAGTTGTTGTGTTGCAGTGAAAAAAATACATTGTTGCTATACTGCCCAGACTTGCAGAAAATTTCAGAACTGAAAATTCACATTTTTTTTAGCCCAGATATAAGTTCTGGTTAATAGCTTTAGTAATAATGGTGAAAAAAAATTAAAAATCACATTTATGTTATTGGAAATAAAGGTCTTGGTCATGTGTATATTGAATATTTTAATATCCTTACTTCTGGTTCATTAAGGGCAGTTGCTTCTAGGTTAGCACCAACAAGAGTGACATCTAGTTGTTGAAGCATCTGTTGAAGGCTCGAAGCTGCTTGTTCCATCCCTGCAACAAGTTCATTGAAGCTCTGGAACGTGTCCAACTGTACAAAAATAAAGGTAAGAGGGGCTTAGAAATCAAACATCAATTGAATAATTCATAAAATGACATCTTAACCTAAGCTATTATCTACATTTGTTTAACAATTAATAAAGTGACATCTAAGTCCAATACATATGCTTACATTATCCAAGAATTAACATAAAATTTCAATTAATTGTCATCTCACCACTCACCC
Source organism: Tachypleus tridentatus (assembly GCF_004210375.1). Taxonomy (NCBI): domain Eukaryota; kingdom Metazoa; phylum Arthropoda; class Merostomata; order Xiphosura; family Limulidae; genus Tachypleus; species Tachypleus tridentatus. Next base: position 124,938,418 of record NC_134830.1, on the reverse strand, counting down.
CAATAGATAAACCCAAATCTTTCTTCTTCTTCCCTTTCTTAGTATGGAGAAGTTTGGCTGGCTTTAGAAGTGTGTGCCCAATATTCACAAGAACCATGCTAAGGCTTAAAGTCTGCATAAGAACCAATTAACATAAAAATCAAATGGCACCTTTTCGTAGATCAATGTCCATGTAATGAGTATGTTTTCAACAGACATCAAAATGTATCTTTCCACACTAAATACTTTATAGTCTAATACACAACAATATACAATACATAAAACTACCAAATAAATTCTGTAGAAAAGTCCTACCTCAACAGCATTTACTAATTCTTCTAGGGTTTTTCTCATAGATTCAACCTTCTTTTCAGCTGTTCTACTCAATGTTTCTAATTGTACCCTCAAAAAAATACCTGCATAAAAACACAAGTGTAGGTACAATAAACACGAGACATTGGATAAAATAATGGTACAAAATAAATTTTACTATGTTTGGGGAAGTAACACGATTTAGTTTTTCTATTTTGTTCACTACGCTCTTATTAATTTCTTTTTGCAACTGTAAATATCTCGCATCTTACAACACTTTCCACAGAATTTTAAACACTTTATAAACTTTAGTAAAATGTTTCATCATTTTTAAATCCTTTGTATGCATGTAACATTTGATAATATCTCAACTGATCTTCGAGGAATTAATGATAAAAGTCTGGTTTCTACATTTCAGGTAATGATGAAGTATGTCTTTTATATTTAATAAGCCATCAAGAATAACTAATAGTGTACAAATTGTACTGTTTATTCAAACACTTAATAATCTATAAAACTGTTTTCAGATTTCTTCTACATGAATGTAATGGTATTAATAAATAGTTATGATTTTTTTCAAGTTAAGCTTACCCTGAAGAGATTCCATTACTGTATTCTTTAGTTGTTCTAGTTTTGTCTGACCTAGAAATAAGTAAGGCATATTTCAATTGAAACTGATACATACACATTAAAATATTAGCAAGTAATGGAAAATACTGTGTCTTGTTCTTCACTTTGTTATATCAAACCTTTATAAAGTTTAAATATATTATGAATTTCACTTCAAGCTACATAAAGGCTATCTGCACTCTCCATCCCTAATTTAGCAGTGTAAGACCAGAAGAAAGGCAACTAGTCGTCACCACCCACTGCCAACTCTTGGGATACTCTTTTACCAATGAATAGTGGGACTGACTGCACATTATAATACCTATACTAAAATGGCAAGCATGTTTGGTGTGACAGGGATTCAAACCCACAATCCTCAGATTATGAATCGAATGCCCCAACCACCTGGTCACACTGAAAGAGATCTTGTATCATTCTTCAACCAAGTGTAAAACAGACCATTGCTATATGAGGCAACACTTACTTTGTACCTTTTGATGTTTATAATCCAATTATAAGCTATTATTTATAGTTTGTTAAAACTCACTTTTATACTGACGACAATTCTTCAACAACAACAAAAACTGCCCAATCTAACAAAATCCAAGTACCTTGCCATGTGAGTGTGTTGTTAGTGACAAAGCCCAAATGTACAACAAAACAGTGAACACTCCATAAAAGAACCAAGTAATAAGTACTAGCAGGTACTTGCACAAAAAGAAAAACTTGTCAGTGGTACTCCTTACAACAATCTGGTGAACCTATAACAGCTAATATTGCCTTGACCAGTCCCCTTCAGGTTTAGGTTTTTATCAGGTAGTTCTTTTTAATATTGGATTATAATTTTTTACAAAATTTAAAACACAACTTGCTACAATCAGATGAAATCAGTAAAACAACATGTGCACAATGGACTTTTCTCACACAAGACAGACCTAACCCAACTTATCAAAGTTGAAAACTAGTCAGAATAAAATCATGAGAGGAACAACCACTGTTTGTGGAAGGTGATAACATATACAGTTTCCTTTCAAGACCCATGTCTAAGATATAAAGTAGAATGGTATACTACCAAAAAGTGGTTACCTGCATACTTCTAGAAAATACATACCTGAAGATCATAAGAATCCACACATCAACAGAACACTGTAAATCAGCCTCTAGTATACTTACTTGACTGAGATCCTTCAAGTAATTGCTGCAAATACAAAAGATATTCTAGAAGTGACACCAAGACTTGGAGATAACGGCCTTGAAGGTAATACTTTAACCTTGTAGGAGCCGGAGCTTGTACTGGAACCTATTATTTAATTTACATTTTTAGTAGAAATTATTTCATGGCATTTTATAAATGAATTATTAAAATATTATAACACTGATTACAGCCTATGAAATAGAAGTTCAGTTAGTTCCTAATCTGATTAATTCTGACTACTGGGGCTCAGTGCACAAAAATCCAAAGTAACCATGACACTAGTTATAGTATAACTTTTGGTAATATGTCTTCAGCAAATTGTGTAGATCATCAGTAAACATCGCAAGACTTTCAAACAAAATATTTTTTTTTTAATTAAAAATTTGTTTGCAAATTTTTCTTTTGGAATGTTTACTATCCAACTTGCTTATAAGAAGATAACTGTACAAATATCTTGAACAAATCAGAAAACGGTGTTCACATCTAGGAAGTTTGAAAAATTAAAACTGTGTTAACTCTGGTAAGGTTTATCACAAATATTTTATAAACACAATATTTCTTTAAAATGTTTATTGGTAGAACTAAAACAATCTGCCAAAAATATACTTCTTTGATGAACCATTTTTTGACTGGGGGTACAATAAATACCCCATTGGTCTTTTTTGTTTTCACAATGAAAAAACATAAATAAATTAGACGATACTTGATAAAATTTTTTAAATAGTATGTAGTTTCTGGATGAAATAAACTCATAAAATTTAATTTAGTATGAACATAATGTTTTAGGATGTAAAGTTTCTGAAATGTTGTGAAAAACTGTTTTAAAATCTAATTTCTTTAACTATGTAATAAAAAAGTTTTATTTTGATACATATGATCAGTTTGAACTTGCCTGATGGGGTTTAAAACACCTGTTTTGAAAATGTATACAGTCTATTATAACTAATATAGATACAGCAATACTGACAAGAACTTATGGTTGGACAGTGACCTCACCTTTAAAATTGGTGTAACATGGTATTTTAACAAACATATTTTATCTTAGTTTTTATTTACAAAATAACTATAGGATGTGTGTGTGTAAGGTTTGAATACAATAAAACAATATACTTAATAAAAAGGGATACGTTATAACTGAACAGTTTGTAGTCATAGATCTAGTAGCTTGGTGAACCCATGAAGTATTAGCAAGTAACGGAAAATACCGTCTTGTCCTTCACTTCTTTACATCAAACCTTCATAAAGTTTAAATATATTATGAATTTCACTCCAAGCTACACGAGGGCTATCTGTTTTTATTAAGAAATATATAGAGGACTATTTTAATTCACATGCAGATTGTTATATTCTTGTTTTATGCTCTTCTGTAGGTAGATAATGGTACAATTTTTGTACAATTTCATCACCTATTTCTTATTTGAAAATACAAATACACAATTAATACTTCTAACAAACAACCTCCATTGGTGAACACATGAGACCTTTCGCCACAACATGACTATAGAAATTTATTAATTAATTTCTTACTGTAATTTGTTATTTAAGTTTTTCACTGAATATTGTTTTTACCTGTCTATATGTAAGAATTTCAGAATCAATATTTCCTAAATATTCCTTGAGTAAAGTCAGTAGTTCTTCCAACACTTCTTGAACTCCTCTCTTTTCACCATTACTAATTTCTGAGTGATTACTTTCTGCCTGACTCTTGGTGAGGTCAAAAGCTGCTTTGACAGCACGAACAATTAGATATCTCAGTTTTATCCATTTAACCTAAAAAGAATAATTAAACCCAAGTCATCTTTATCTGTCAGTGATTACAACTTAAAAAAGGGAAGGAGGGAATAATTTCCACAAAAACTAATTTATGATGTCAGCAACCTTCTTAGTTCTCCTGTTATTGAGTTTCCAAAAAGATATGTATAACAACATAATTCACTGTTTTATGTGATGGACTTGAAAGGTATAAAAACCTACATAATGATAAAGTTTTACAAAAAAAAATGAATCTAATAAAAAAAATCTTATGGGTAAATAATATATCCCCAATACATAACAATCAAAATATTGTTTTTTCTTGATGTAATAACAACAAAAACTCAACATACTTCTTGAACAACAAATTGAATCATATAATAAAATGTTATTGCTTTAATCATTAAACTCAATAATAAAAAGGAAAGAGAAAATATTGTTAGTTACGTTCATTTCTAGCTATATTTGTTTCACCAATATTAATTTAGCAAACTTTCTTAAAAAAAACACTGTCTGAAATAAAACTGTAAACATTATTACACTGAACAACCTGGATAATCAATAACTGTAGAATGTTACTACAGACATTATCACACTGAACAACCTGGATAGTCAATAACTGTAGAATGTTACTACAGACATTATTACACTGAACAACCTGGATAGTCAATAACTGTATAATGTTACTACAGACATTATTACACTGAACAACCTGGATAGTCAATAACTGTATAATGTTACTACAGACATTATTACACTGAACAACCAGGATAGTCAATAACTGTATAATGTTACTACAGACATTATCACACTGAACAACCTGGATAGTCAATAACTGTAGAATGTTACTACAGACATTATCACACTGAACAACCTGGATAGTCAATAACTGTAGAATGTTACTACAGACATTATCACACTGAACAACCTGGATAGTCAATAACTGTAGAATGTTACTACAGACATTATCACACTGAACAACCTGGATAGTCAATAACTGTAGAATGTTACTACAGACATTATCACACTGAACAACCTGGACAGTCAATAACTGTAGAATGTTATTACAGACATTATTACACTGAGCAACCTGGATAGTCAATAACTGTAGAATGTAATTACAGACATTATCACACAGAACAACCTGGATAATAAATAACTGCTGAATGTAACTACAGACATTATCACACTGAACAACCTGGATAATAAATAACTGCTGAATGTAACTACAGACATTATCACACTGAACAACATGGATAATAAATAACTGTAGAATGTAACTACAGACATTATTACACTGAACAACCTGAATAGTCAATAACTGTAGGATGTAATTACAGACATTATCACACTGAACAACCTGGATAGTCAATAACTGTGGAATGTAATTACAGACATTATTACACTGAACAACCTGGATAGTCAATAACTGTGGAATGTAACTACAGACATTATTACACTGAACAACCTGGATAATAAATAACTGTGGAATGTTACTACAGACATTATTACACTGAACAACCTGGATAATAAATAACTGTAGAATGTTACTACAGATATTATCACACTGAACAACCTGGATAGTCAATAACTGTAGAATGTTACTACAGACATTATCACACTGAACAACCTGGACAGTCATTAACTGTAGAATGTAATTACAGACATTATTACACTGAACAACCTGGATAGTCAATAACTGTAGAATGTTACTACAGACATTATCACACTGAACAACCTGGATAGTCAATAACTGTATAATGTTACTACAGACATTATTACACTGAACAACCTGGATAGTCAATAACTGTATAATGTTACTACAGACATTATTACACTGAACAACCTGGATAGTCAATAACTGTATAATGTTACTACAGACATTATTACACTGAACAACCAGGATAGTCAATAACTGTATAATGTTACTACAGACATTATTACACTGAACAACCTGGATAGTCAATAACTGTATAATGTTACTACAGACATTATTACACTGAACAACCTGGATAGTCAATAACTGTAGAATGTTACTACAGACATTATTACACTGAACAACCTGGATAGTCAATAACTGTAGAATGTTACTACAGACATTATTACACTGAACAACCTGGATAGTCAATAACTGTATAATGTTACTACAGACATTATTACACTGAACAACCAGGATAGTCAATAACTGTATAATGTTACTACAGACATTATTACACTGAACAACCTGGATAGTCAATAACTGTAGAATGTAACTACAGACATTATCACACTGAACAACCTGGATAGTCAATAACTGTAGAATGTTACTACAGACATTATCACACTGAACAACATGGATAATAAATAACTGTCGAATGTAACTACAGACATTATTACACTGAACAACCTGGATAGTCAATAACTGTGGAATGTAATTACAGACATTATCACACTGAACAACATGGATAATAAATAACTGTCGAATGTAACTACAGACATTATTACACTGAACAACCTGGATAGTCAATAACTGTGGAATGTAACTACAGACATTATTACACTGAACAACCTGGATAATAAATAACTGTGGAATGTTACTACAGACATTATTACACTGAACAACCTGGATAATAAATAACTGTAGAATGTTACTACAGACATTATCACACTGAACAACCTGGATAGTCAATAACTGTAGAATGTTACTACAGATATTATCACACTGAACAACCTGGATAGTCAATAACTATAGAATGTAATTACAGACATTATTACACTGAACAACCTGGATAGTCAATAACTGTAGAATGTTACTATAGACATTATCACACTGAACAACCTGGATAGTCAATAACTGTAGAATGTTACTACAGACATTATCACACTGAACAACCTGGATAGTCAATAACTGTAGAATGTTACTACAGACATTATCACACTGAACAACCTGGATAGTCAATAACTGTAGAATGTAACTACAGACATTATCACACTGAACAACCTGGATAGTCAATAACTGTAGAATGTTACTACAGACATTATTACACTGAACAACCTGGATAATAAATAACTGTGGAATGTAACTACAGACATTATTACACAGAACAACATGGATAATAAATAACTGTGGAATGTTACTACAGACATTATTACACAGAACAACATGGATAATAAATAACTGTGGAATGTAATACAGACATTATTACACTGAACAACCTGGATAGTCAATAACTGTAGAATGTAACTACAGACATTATTACACTGAACAATTTTTATATGTTCCTTTGTAATTCTTAGCTATGATTAAAGTGTAACATAAAACACAACATTAAAAATGCATGATCTTTCAGTAACACTTAAAAGTTTAATATAACTGAAAACAAACCTGTTCTTGAAGAGAAACTGATTTTAAATCTTCCATAGCTTTACTGAAAAAAAAAAAGTTATAAAAATATCATAGTCTAGAAAGAATGCTAGTCCAAAGTAAGTGAAATACATTTGGATTATGTCTACAACTCTCATTTTGAAGTTTTAAAATGCACACTGTACAGTTTACTAATGGATCAAATACAACTAAGTTGGTTTGTATTAGTAGGTATTTTAATAGATAAATTTCATACTTACAGATTGTTTTACTTATGCAAGCATTTTTATGCAGTAAACTTTTACAAATCTCAATAGTGGTGGTGGTAAACACCTGTTAATGTACCGATTTCCATATATTGACGTAAGTTACCTACATTTGTTTTCTAATTTTTGCTACCTCATAAATCCATGTTATAAGAGTGACATGATAATAATATATGCTGTTATTAAAAGTTATTTTACTATTAAAGAAAATATGAGACCATTTTTAGTACAGTGAAAAAATGCTTACCTGATTTATTAAACCTGTTTTAAGTCTTACAAGATGGGCTTGGTCAATTTGGTCAACCATGTGATCTCTTTGTACTTATTTAACTTCTTTAGAGACTTAATACTTCTAACTTTCAATACAGTGTGTATAGCTTCACAAAATTTGGCTGTCTTTTAGTTAGCATTATAAGTCTTTCACATACAAAAAAACTGTATTTTTCATGAAGTAATTTTAATAAACTAAAATAAAGATTTGTCCATGAATATATTGAGTTAATATTGTTAATAGTCCGCATGCAAAGCGACTTTCATGTCAATGTTAAAAATACTTCTCTTCATGTCAAATTGTATTTGTATAACCTCTATAACCTCCTAAATACATTTTAAATGTTTGTTTTCTGTACAACATTATATTCTATTTGTTATTTTCTCTACCCTAACTCTATACAAGGTTGGTCTTTATCTGATGACTTAAAAATGTGATGTAAAACTACATTTGCTTATCAGAATATTTATAATTAAATATTATTGTTTTATTGCCCTTTGAACCATGCCTAATCACCATCTGTGCCATTACAGATTGTAAATAACTGAGAATGTGCAGCTCATGTTACACTATCAAATTATATCACCCACAAGCTATTACAAGTTACTCATGGGTGTGATTCGTGAAACATTTTTATTGTTAATATTTTGTTTACTAATCTAATCATAGCTAACCTAAAAAAAAATCCCTATTTTCACACATTAGTTACTTTTATAATAAAAAATAAACAGGAAAAACAAGAAATAAAGCACTTACCCAATCTTCTTTCTTGCTGTCGATTGTCAATGACACTTAACCCAATTTTTTTATTCTAATGGTAGTAATGCAGTAAATACCTTTTTATTTAATTAAATAATTCACCAAAAGCCATAAAATAATTATGAACAAAATGAAAACAATTTCCCATAACTCTCAAAATATTTCTGACCTTCTAATTATGCAATAAAACCTTTACAAGTTTATTCAAGCTAGTCCCTAGCCTTCCCATATGAAGGAAGCTTAGCTTGTACCACAAGTGAAACTGGCAATTATTTGTTCAGAACACAACACGGTATGATATAACATTTGATAGATGAAAACATCGGTTTTATACTGGTAATAAATAATATATAATTAAACATAAGCAAATATTATTAACAAATCCAGAAAGACAGGATGTGACAGGAGGTGTCTAATTTTCTATTTGATAGCTCTGTACCCAAACAAAATTGAAGGCTATATAAATTATGGTTTGTCTGAGCAATGACAACTTTACAGTGAGTAATTTATGTTTAATTTTGTACATTTTAAAGGGATGGTGGTTAAAATAAAGAAAACACGGGGATAAATTCACCATTTTTACAATACTGCCTTGTAGAATTAAGAACCTAAAACTAATACACTGTTAAAATATGAATTATTAGCTAAGATTTTATGCTATACTAATTAATATAGCATAAATAAAAACAGTTTAATAAATATTTCATGGTAAAGGACACCACTGGTGATATGTTTAATAAAGTGACATGCACAAACAGTAAAACTGTTCTTCAGCTCATATCAGACAGCCAATGGTGTGACAATAAAAATACATCACTTGGACCTTAAACACTTTGTTGTTACAACAGCACAAAGGAAATATGACAGAAAAGAAAGGAAGAAAACAGATCTGTTGCTTACACATGTTTACTGTTCCACATTCTAAATAGTGCCAGGTCTCTGTTGTCAGATAGCTTGTCCCATTCTATTTTATCTACAAAATTAAAACACAGTTTAAGCTCATACTAAAGGTTTAATCAACAAGATTGTTTTTCTACTCAATAGTTTAATTCATAACCCTTCTTCTTAACCATAAACTCCAGATAACTATATCCACCATAATGGTTCTAATGAATACTGCTTTTTAAATCAATTTTTTTTAAATAATCACAAACAAACTACCTGATTTACATGACTTACCTTTCTCAGGATCAACTTCCATGAGTCCTATTACAAATTTTGCTGTCTGATGGCTGTTAAAAGATAAATATATAAATTGACCATTATTTGCTATATGCAGAAAATATCACCAAATCAGTTTAAAAAGACTTACAGAATTTTTTATCTATATACAAATGCTATCACATTTCTAATGAAATACAAAGGTTGGTTGGTTTGGTGTTTTATGGCACAAAGCAACTTGGCTATCTGCACCAAACATCCGATAAGAAGTTAAAGTAAAATTATTAAAATTCATAAAAAGGTATCAAGGTAAAACAAAACATATTTTAATTTATGAATTAAAAACATAAATATCATTAAATCAAATTTTTATATCTAGTTTACAGCAGTAAGAGAAAAACTACTGTAATACAAGCTGTACAGGATTTACTGTAGCAGTAATACAGTATGTATTACTGTGGCATAATTATTATAACTTGCCAGGATAACTAACGGTGAATTCAAACATCAGCATTAGTCACCTGAAGTTGGCCTTTTCAGTCCTGATTTCAAGTTATTTGACGTAACAGCTGTTTTCAGAAAGTAAAGTAATACAAGTTTTAAAAGACTGTCTGTAACATAATTTTAATTATTATAAATTTTCTTATCGAACTAATTGTACTTTAAATCGTTAAAGGGAATCATATTAAAAAATACAAAGTCTAATATATGAATTAAAAAGGCCAATGGCCTTTAAAAAACTAAAAACATTTCCAAGGTGGACAGTGTCACCATCACCAATGACACTATACTGTCCAACGTTAGGAATAAACCTTGGGACAAAACATCTAAAATGGTACCATCACTGAGAGTCATAACAATGCAAGACAGTAAAATGTGGCTTATGGTGGCCTGAGTGTTACACAGACAACACACTGGTGCATCAGTCCCAGATAAAAGAAAACAATGAGTTAAAAAACTGTGACCAACGTGTAGTCTAGTTAGAACAACTTCCTCTTTCCAATCCTTATGTAAACAAGACAGCCAAAGTCCAATAGACAGATTTAACTGGAAGAGTTTATTTTCACATTGCTCACTCCAAGTTGATTGTTAACTAGCACGGAGCCGAGCCTTAAATACAGGACCATAGTCCAGGTATGGAACAATAATAGCAGTGATAGTGCCAGATCAAACAGACTTAGTTGCTGTATCTGTGAGCTTGTTTCCACAAATACCAACATGGCCTGGAATCCAGAAGAACTTGATAGAAGTAGATGTTAAAGAGAAATGGGCCAGTCAGTTTTGAATATGGGTGAGAACTAATGTGAAGTGATTCTAGGGCCAGTAGAGAACTAAGAAAGTTGGTTCAAGTAGTGCATTTCAAATACTGCTTAGCTTCTTTGTAATCCAGGGAAAGAGAAATGGCATGCAGTTCAACAGTGAACACAAAAACTGTAGAGGGGATTCTGTGTGCAACCACTGAACCACAACAAACCATGGGAGAGCCCATAGAGTCACCTGATTTCTAACCATCTATATAAATGGGAATGGAGGGATAGTTCGAAAGGTGTTCAGTACATATAAGATGGTACTTCCAATCGGGAGTATCTGCTTTTAAATGACTTAACAAAAGATCACATCTGGGGATTGTAATAAGCCATGGTGGGATAGGCTGACCAGTAGATACAGCAATGTTATCAAAGAACACACCCAATTGATCCAACTGCACCTGGATATGAAGGCCAAAAAAAATAATGGCAGATTGTCTGTTCTGAAAAAGCATGGCCCACTGAGGAAGGAAAACACAACCTCAGGTGGGATGCTGTGGTAAGGATCAAAGTTTTGAAGCATACAGTAAAGACGGTTGTAAATGACAGAGATGTAGAGGAGGTTCATGAGACTGTGTACAAACTCTGGACTAGAGAAGTGCGGAAAGTTCCAGTGTAGAGCCAAAGTCCCTGATGATGAACAGGCTCCAGCATCTTTAAGGCAGAGATCCTGGCAAAGCCAAAAACTAGAGACCCATAGTCTAGTTTTGATCAAATAAGAGCACAATATACCTTTAGCATAGAACATCGATTTGCTCCCCAAGTGGTGAAAGAGAGGACATGGAGGATGTTCAGTGCTCTTGTACAATTAACTCACAGCTGCTTAATGTGTGGTATAAAGGCCAGTTTACAGTCAAAGATAAGCCCCAAGAATTTTGTTTCAGGGACCATATGAAACACACCTTCACCAACAAGGAGTTCAGGATTGGGGTAAATACCCCATTGGCAGCAAAAGAGCATCAAACAGTTTTATAGAAAGAGAAGTTAAAACCGTTTGCTGTGGTCCACTTCAGTAAATGATTAAAGGTAGTTTTTAGCTGCTGCTGAATATAGCTCATGTTTGACGACTGACAAGAGATGTGAAAGTCGTCAATATAAAATCTGTTTGAAACAGTAAGAGGGAGTTGTTCAGTAGTGGCATTAATTTTTATACAGAAAAGTGTGACACTCAAAACATAACCCTGAGGGACTCCAAGTTCCTGTGGAAAAGAATGGGAAAGTGTTGAACCCACATGAACTTGGAATCACCTGCCCATTAAACAAATTTTAATAAAAATGGGCAAATACCCATGTAACTCATATAAGTAGAGGTCTTGCAAAATACCATACCATACTTACACAAGATGCTGTCATTTGAGAAAGGCATCTCTGATTAACATTTCAAGTTGAATCAGGTGGTCCCTGGTGAAGCTTCGTTGTCAGAACCCTCACTGGGTGGACGAGAAAAGGTTGTTTGATTCAAGGAAACAAACAAGAAAAGCATTAACCATCCTCTCTAAGGTCTTACACAGACAGCTCATCAAATCAATTGGACAGTAGTTTGAGTTCCACCAGAGTAAAGGGGTGATTATAGTCATAGAGACAATCAGCCTGAAAGAAGAGAGGTGATTGCTCTGCTTGAGTCTTGATGGCTAAGATGGTGGTGGATGAAGCAGAATTGCTGGATACCTGGCAAAACTTTCATCAAGAGTATCAGCTACTTCCTGGTCATCAGAGATCAAGATCAAAAGGGGGACAGAATTATACTGCCTACTGACCTTTCGAATATTGTCCCATATGACTTTGGAACTGGTGGTAGAAGAGATGCTGGTTGTGAATTTAATCCAAGATTTCTTTTGGCTTTAACATCTTACTTGCTGAGTACATCCACAGGCCTGATGGAAAGCAATGCTGTTCGAGAGTATGGAATACCTACGAAAGGTATCCCAGGCTCGATTTTGAACCTTCTGTACCACGTGGTAGTAATCATTCCACCATGGACAAAAATATCATGGAAAACGTGTCAAGGTGGTAGGAATACACTAAGCAGCTGCCTGTATAATACAGTCAGTCACTGCTGCCATGCAGTTGTCTACTGATGGCTTACAGAGGATGGCAGGATCGAGTTCTTCGAGAGCAGTGAAAGAAGGCCAGTTGGCTTGATCCAGCTTCCACTAGGGTGCGCAGGTTGGGTGGCATCAACCACACCATCTCTCTCAAAATGACAGGAAAGTGATAACTGCCTCATGGGTTACTGTCAACCCTCCATGAAAAGTGGGAGAATAGTGAAAGGGGCAAATTGAAAAATCAACAGCAGTAAAAGATTAACTAGGTGCATAAAAATGAGAACCAGTACTGAAAAGAGAAAGGTTGTGATCTGAGAGTATATGCTCTATGGAACAACACTTCCCATCAATATAAGCACATCCTTTTATGTCCATTAAAGTTCTCCAAGGTTAAAGAGGGAAATAGCATCTGTTTAACGAGAGCATGAAAATCTGATTGATCATAGGTTTCTTCAGGAGACAGGCAGAGAGAACAAACAGTGATGGTACGACCCATGGAAACATGAATGGCCATGGCCTCCAAGGGTGTGTTGAGTGGCAAAGACAGGTTGGGCACATGCTGACTGACCAACATTGCCATCCCTCTATACACTTGTCCATGACACAACCTCTCATTTCTGTTGAAAGAAAACTGCAAAAAGGTGACTGACTGTATTGGCAGGTTTCAAAAATGTTTCATGTAAGAAAAGACATACAGGATGGTAAGAAATGTCACAGATTACAACGTAAACATTGACAGTTTCATTATATCAAAGTGACCATTTTTATTTATGTGTAAGTGAATTGGGTGGAGAGCCCTTCTGTTTTTCACCATGTCTTTTTTTTATTTTCTTTATTCAATGAAGGTCTATCGACCTCCATGGATCCTGCCCTGTGTTGATTGGGCAGATCATTGTCATTGGAAGAAGGTTCCAGCAACTGAGGATGTAAATGAATGATCATTTTGCAACTTGGGAAAGGAGAAGATGTACCCGAGGAAATGCCCATACTAAGAACTAAAGGAAGTGGGTCTTGGGGATTGCTAATATGAATGATAGGGACAGAGATGGGTGTTGATGTTGATTCATCAACTTTCTTGTCCATGGAGGTCACGACTTTTCATATGGTTTGAGAATGATTCTTTCAGAGGCAGAGAGAGATCCATCTGCGCTCCCACTGTAGTAGTGGAACGAAGTGTAGCAGCATATGTTCGAGGTGAAATGGTGGACAGTAACTTTTGAGCCTCAGGATAAGTAATGTTTTGAATCATTTTCAAATGCTGCACCTCTTTTTCTTCCAACTACTTAGATCAAGAATGAAAGTAGGATGGGTAAGAGCTGTTATAATTAATGCAATGAGGGTCTGTTTCACACTCAATGGTGTCATGGTCCTTGCCATCTCAATGAGCACATGTTAAGGAACCAAAACATAGTATCTTCAAGTTACAAACCACTGACAATAGAACACCTGAGAGAGTTTGGAATATGTAGCTATACCTTGCAATTAAGATAACCTGCTTTCATGATGACAGGTGGACGCAGTGATGTAAATGTCAAAACGAGAACATTGGTCAGCATCATAATTCCATCTTTGTGAGTGAAGATATGCTTCACTGCAGAAACTCCTTGGGTGGAGAAACCAGCAAGGATCTCTGACTAAGGAATTTTCTTCAAATCATTCTCAACAATAAGTTCTCATGACAAATTCAAAGTAGCATGGGGAGTAACCTCAATGAGTATATCCCCAATTGCCTTCTAATGCAAGAGGAGTTTAGGAGTGGATGTTTCCACCAATACGTCACTAGAGTGAAGCTTTTTGACTGACTTAGGAAAGCCAGCAAGTCCCTTTAGTTCCTTCTGAATAAAAAATGGAGATATTTGCCTTAAAGGTTTATCTGAAAGAGAATGTAATATGAGAAAATGAGGTACATGTGTTACAGATGTTGAAGATTGCTGCTCAAAATCTTCAAAACATGGTCATTTACCTATGGACTGTTTTTTCACTATTTTATTTATGGGATCCATAATAAAGAAAGAATATTTCAGTGTCCACTGACCCCACCCACCATGGAGCCCTTACGAGGGGTCTAACTACAGAGCCAATCAAGGATACTGCAGCAACACCAATGTTTTGTGAGCACTATACCCAAACACCAACATCAGATACAATATCCACAACACCTGTTGAGAATATCTAACACTGGCACCTGGTTGACCCTAGCCCAAGTAAACCAGCCAACTGACCCTAGGGGTCCACCCCAAGGCCACCCTTATACAGGAATACAAGGTCAAAGTGATGTGTTTGGGTTGGACCCCTCATCCATCAGGATCCTCTCCTGTCCTTCATGGGTTTCCATGCACAGCAAACAGAGAATGTAAATTGAAAGAACAGAACCTTCTCTTGGAGGTTCCTTCATGATATACAGGAATACACACTGAGGGGAAATACACAAAGTTTAAACTAAAAGCCACACTACAAAACCATATATGGCACACAAATCTTTCTGAAACAATTCTAATTTACAGTTTCATTTTTTGTTTTCAGACATTCTGAATCGTAAGTGATAACAACTAGGGAAAAACTAAATTTAGAGGTTTTAGAAAAAGAAAAATATCTTTTAAAGTGAAGAAATACAGATAAATATTTGGTATTAATGTAAGTAAGTTGCCTAAGGTGCAGGTCCATTCATGACCCATGCTGACATTTTTAATATTATACACTTAAATTATAATTTACTAATATTTAATATGATAATGTTCCAACATGACTTTCTTTTCATGCATAAAATACAATACCTTTTGGTTTCCAACAGAACATCAAGAATATTCCTCTCTATAGCAATGGATGTGTACTGAACAGAATTGTTCAGCTTTTCCCGAAACTCCACAATCTGTTGAATCTAGAATGTCCAATGTTATTAGTCTTCTGGATTTGGAACATAAAAAATTACTGTTTCTAAATAATATCTTGTACTTCTTTTCCCAAAATATTAAAAAATTACAGGTTACTTTCAACAGATGCAAGTATTAAAGTGATATATCTATAGAATAACAGTTTATACCAACAGTTTCTTGAACACAATACTTCCATATTACTGTTCTTTGCAAAACTTCCAACAAAAGAAAAATTACACAGAAAAGATCACGTGTCTAAGATTCCAAATAAACACTGCAGAAGAATTACTTCATTCATCAATCATGCTAATAAACAAGTGTTGTCATGCTTGTGTGAAATATTTCTACAGATCATGTTTCTCTAAATAACCCTTGTGTTTCACCATATTGATATAAAAATTTTAATTTCTATTGAAATTACCTACAAGCTTAAACCATAAACATATAATTAGTATAATGTCATAACTCAATTAATTAACCATAAGAATGAATAAATATCCCCAACATGAACTATGACACTGTCATGGTAATATTAATTTCAAGGTTTTCAATAAATCTGTTTAAGATTACTATAGCATACAGACTTTCTGAACAAAATTCTACTTTATACACAGGTTTATTCATTATTTAGAACATTTATATTTTCTTGTCCTTAGTTCTAAGTTATCTACTTCATACATAGACTTATTTAGGTTAATTCTATTTTCTTGTCCTTAGTTCTTACTAATCTGGTTTATACACATGTTTATTCATGTTAATTCTATTTTCTTGTCCTTAACTCTTACTAAACTACTTTATACACATGCTTATTTAGGTTAATTCTATTTTCTTGTCCTTAGCTCTTACTAATCTACTTTATACACATGCTTATTTAGGTTAATTCTATTTTCTTGTCCTCAGCTCTTACTAATCTACTTTATACACATGTTTATTCATGTTAATTCTATTTTCTTGTCCTTAGCTCTTACTAATCTAGTTTATACACATGCTTATTTAGGTTAATTCTATTTTCTTGTCCTTAGCTCTTACTAATCTAGTTTATACACATGTTTATTTAGGTTAATTCTATTTTCTTGTCCTTAACTCTTACTAATCTAGTTTATACACATGCTTATTTAGGTTAATTCTATTTTCTTGTCCTTAGCTCTTACTAAGCTAGTTTATACACATGTTTATTTAGGTTAATTCTATTTTCTTGTCCTTAACTCTTACTAATCTACTTTATACACATGCTTATTTAGGTTAATTCTATTTTCTTGTCCTTAGCTCTTACTAATCTACTTTATACACATGCTTATTTAGGTTAATTCTATTTTCTTGTCCTCAGCTCTTACTAATCTACTTTATACACATGCTTATTTAGGTTAATTCTATTTTCTTGTCCTTAGCTCTTACTAATCTAGTTTATACACATGCTTATTTAGGTTAATTCTATTTTCTTGTCCTTAGCTCTTACTAATCTAGTTTATACACATGCTTATTTAGGTTAATTCTATTTTCTTGTCCTTAGCTCTTACTAATCTAGTTTATACACATGCTTATTTAGGTTAATTCTATTTTCTTGTCCTTAGCTCTTACTAATCTAGTTTATACACATGCTTATTTAGGTTAATTCTATTTTCTTGTCCTCAGCTCTTACTAATCTACTTTATACACATGCTTATTTAGGTTAATTCTATTTTCTTGTCCTTAGCTCTTACTAATCTAGTTTATACACATGCTTATTTAGGTTAATTCTATTTTCTTGTCCTTAGCTCTTACTAATCTAGTTTATACACATGCTTATTTAGGTTAATTCTAGTTTCTTGTCCTCAGCTCTTACTAATCTACTTTATACACATGCTTATTTAGGTTAATTCTATTTTCTTGTCCTTAGCTCTTACTAATCTAGTTTATACACATGCTTATTTAGGTTAATTCTATTTTCTTGTCCTTAGCTCTTACTAATCTAGTTTATACACATGCTTATTTAGGTTAATTCTATTTTCTTGTCCTCAGCTCTTACTAATCTACTTTATACACATGCTTATTTAGGTTAATTCTATTTTCTTGTCCTTAGCTCTTACTAATCTAGTTTATACACATGCTTATTTAGGTTAATTCTATTTTCTTGTCCTCAGCTCTTACTAATCTACTTTATACACATGCTTATTTAGGTTAATTCTATTTTCTTGTCCTTAGCTCTTACTAATCTAGTTTATACACATGCTTATTTAGGTTAATTCTATTTTCTTGTCCTTAGCTCTTACTAATCTACTTTATACACATGCTTATTTAGGTTAATTCTATTTTCTTGTCCTCAGCTCTTACTAATCTACTTTATACACATGCTTATTTAGGTTAATTCTATTTTCTTGTCCTTAGCTCTTACTAATCTAGTTTATACACATGCTTATTTAGGTTAATTCTATTTTCTTGTCCTCAGCTCTTACTAATCTACTTTATACACATGCTTATTTAGGTTAATTCTATTTTCTTGTCCTTAGCTCTTACTAATCTAGTTTATACACATGTTTATTCATGTTAATTCTATTTTCTTGTCCTTAGCTCTTACTAATCTAGTTTATACACATGCTTATTTAGGTTAATTCTATTTTCTTGTCCTTAGCTCTTACTAATCTACTTTATACACATGCTTATTTAGGTTAATTCTATTTTCTTGTCCTTAGCTCTTACTAATCTACTTTATACACATGCTTATTTAGGTTAATTCTATTTTCTTGTCCTTAGCTCTTACTAATCTAGTTTATACACATGCTTATTTAGGTTAATTCTATTTTCTTGTCCTTAGCTCTTACTAATCTAGTTTATACACATGTTTATTTAGGTTAATTCTATTTTCTTGTCCTTAACTCTTACTAATCTACTTTATACACATGCTTATTTAGGTTAATTCTATTTTCTTGTCCTTAGCTCTTACCAATCTAGTTTATACACATGTTTATTTAGGTTAATTCTATTTTCTTGTCCTTAGCTCTTACTAATCTAGTTTATACACATGCTTATTTAGGTTAATTCTATTTTCTTGTCCTTAGCTCTTACTAATCTAGTTTATACACATGTTTATTTAGGTTAATTCTATTTTCTTGTCCTTAACTCTTACTAATCTACTTTATACACATGCTTATTTAGGTTAATTCTATTTTCTTGTCCTTAGTTCTTACTAATCTAGTTTATACACATGTTTATTTAGGTTAATTCTATTTTCTTGTCCTTAGCTCTTACTAATCTAGTTTATACACATGTTTATTTAGGTTAATTCTATTTTCTTGTCCTTAGCTCTCACTAAGCTAGTTTATACACATGTTTATTTAGGTTAATTCTATTTTCTTGTCCTTAGCTCTTACTAATCTAGTTTATACACATGCTTATTTAGGTTAATTCTATTTTCTTGTCCTTAGCTCTTACTAATCTAGTTTATACACATGTTTATTTAGGTTAATTCTATTTTCTTGTCCTTAGCTCTTACTAATCTAGTTTATACACGTTTATTTAGGTTAATTCTATTTTCTTGTCCTTAGCTCTTACTAATCTAGTTTATACACATGTTTATTCATGTTAATTCTATTTTCTTATCCTTAACTCTTACTAATCTACTTTATACACATGCTTATTCAAGTTAATTCTATTTTCTTGTCCTTAGCTCTTACAAATCTAGTTTATACATGTTTATTTAGGTTAATTCTATTTTCTTGTCTTTAGCTCTAATTTATACACAGGTTTATTCAATTTTTAGAACATTTGTATTTTCTTGTTCTTAGCTCTGACTAATCTAATTTATGCACATGTTTATTCATTATTTAGGACATTTCTATTTTCTTGTCTGGGTCTAAGTAATCTAATTTCTACACATGTTTATTTAGGTTAATTCTATTTTCTTGTCCTAAGCTCTTGCTAATCTACTTTATACACTGGTTTGTTTAGGTTAATTCTATTTTCTTGTCCTTAGCTCCAAATGGTTTTACTTTAAAGGCAAGTCTTCATTACCTGTACTTAAAATAACTTTGTTGAATTTTTCTAGGAATAATCAAGCAGTTCTTGACACATAAAATATACTTCTTTTTTCACTATAAATATGAAATAAAGTGGAAGCTATCATCAGAAAGTTTGAAATTTATCAGCCACTGACTGATCTTTGTGGTTCACTTGTGAAATATTAGATTAGACAGTCAGTAATGTTAACACAGAGTGAGAAAAAATGTGAACAATTCATATACTGACTGGTTTATTTGTGAAATATACAGTTAGATAGTCAGTAATGTAAACACACAATGACAAGAAACATGAACAATTCACATACTGACTGGTTTGATTTTCAGTTTTCAGGACCAAAGTTTTAAACTTTCATTAAATGGTTCTGATGGTAATTTTTTAATTTCTATTACTACTTCCAATGTAATCAGAACATCTTACCTTTGCAAAAGATCCAAACTTGTAACAGGAAATCAAAAAATCTACAGTCTGAAAAGAATCTTACATCATTACATTAAAATAAATATAGATACATTTAACCAGTATTGGATAAAAAAGAATGGAGTGACAAAATAGAAATTGCTCTTAAAGTAACAACATCTATATTTATAAGAACTAATAATATTTTTTATCTTAAATTATGTATCCTCAGATTCTCTCTTTAGTACTAAGTTCTCTATGTTTAAAAACATGTCAAGGTAAAAAAAGAAAAAAGTTACATGAAAGAAGAAGGTTTAGAATTTAGTGAACATTTATGCTACACACATACATACACATGCATTATCATCATTTATGTTACACACATACATACACATGCATTATCATCATTTATGTTACACACATGCTATTATAATTTGTGTAAAACCAAGTTTTTATCCTTTTAATGTATGCTTCCTTAAAAGTAAAAAATAATATTTCAGTTTACTTTACACTGGTTCCTTACATATAGACACTAAAGTAATGTAATTAACACCAACTGACCAAGTAATTATGACGTCTGTATTCCCACAGAGGAGAACACCTGGGGTAACATGTCATGTTTTCTATTTCTTCCTTTAAATCATGTTTACTTTCTAATTTAGTAACGAGTCAAGAAATATTTTTTATGTCAAGGCAACATATTTGGTCTTCTTAACCTAAATTGTTAAACACTTACTTGTGTGTCCTTAGTCAGTGAACTGATCATACACAGTGGTCCAAAGTTATTTTTCCTAATTTAAAATTTAATAACTAAAGAAATACTACCATTCAGTCTTCAATATTTTTAAGTTCAACTCAAACACTGTTTATTGTCATGTTTCTATTTCATCAGACAAGAAAAGAATCTCTCATTGGAATGACTTGGTCAAGGTAAGCCAATTCCCATGTTCAATTGACTTTCTATCGTTGAAGATATGTTAATGACATGATGTATTGCCTACTTATGACTAACATCATGGAGCTAAAGACCAGAATAACAGATGCCATCACCACTGTGATTATGGACATGTTGCAAGAAACATGGACTGAAATCAAAGACCAGTTACATGTTACCGATGTGTCACTAAAACTATTTAAATTGGACAAGATGTTGGATATGGCTTAATTGTATTTATTTATTTATTAATTAAAATAAGATAACTTTGAGTTGTCTTGTATACATGAATAGATGATTTACATAGAGGTAAATAAAAAACAACACTTACATCTTTAAAGTTGCTATTGAAAAATCGAAGTGCTGTTGTTAGTACAGTACTGGCAACTGAAAAGTGTGCACATGCAGCCAAGTGACTTGTAATAAGATACCTAGAACAAGAAATGTACAGACTCAATGAATGTAAAGACATTTTGTTAAGGCTACTGATTTTTAAATAAAGAAAATTTATGGAATATATACTCATTAATGAAAAAAAGAAAGAAGAGACAACGAATGGTACATGTAACTAAACGATCACTCAAAAAACAGTACCCCATACCAGTACACGTTAACTTTAATTTTCAAACTTGCATACTCCACCTTATCACATAGTCTTATAATTTTATTAAGCATTTCTTGTAAACTTTGTATTCTTTCAACTTTAAATTTCTGTTTCTTATCAGCTACTATTTTCTGTCCCTTTGTTCTTGTAGCTTGTAATTCTGTAATTCTCTTTACTTTTATATAGGTAATGTATGTGTCATATAGTTAGTATTATAACTACACTATTATATTAAAACAATAGTAAAACAGTAATATTCTATACAGTGTGAGAGGAACATTACTGCCAACCAGAGAAATAGAACAAACATCATACAGTTTTATAACTTAACAAACATCACACAGTTTTATTTACTGGTCCTGAATAAGATGTAAAGGTGTAATGTTGGTTAAAATATTACATCGATTGTAAAAGGAATTTTTTGAACTTTATTATTAAAACCTTGCAATTGATCAGGGTGAGCAGCTTGTGTTTCATAGTGGCCACAACTGTAGCTAATGAAAACAACATTGACCACACTATTAAAAATTTTTTGAAAAATGTTAGTTTAATCAAAATAATTGCATTTCACCTAACCTTCAATGTGAAAATTGATGGGGATTTTCATCAACAAGTTTCATGAAATTTGGTTTAATATCTATGCTCAATGAGCATCTTAGCTCTGCCTTTAAATTTATGTCAGTAAGCCAAGATCTGTATCTGGATTTGAAAAAATCTAGCATAGAAAGTGTTGACTCATGCACCCATGTGGATCCAAACATGAAAAATAGTTTTGAAATTGCTATCTTTAAATTTGGAAGGCTCTCATTTATCAGTATAGTGAGCCACATCTCTTTGATGGAACATTTTTGTTAGAAATCTGGGTCATATTTTACTCCGTAGTCACAGAGAATGGGGCCCCACAAATGATACAAGAACAATAAACCTGGGTGTTAGTGAGTTTTATGTTAAGGTTTTGAAAATGTATGTGAAAAATAAAATAATTATGATAATAATCGGCTTGTAACCTTTTATGTGTTCTACACTTTGCAGAGTAAACATTTTGTCTACACATCCATACTTATCCAAAGACAAAAAAGATGCAATTTCCTCACTGAAATTTCCTAAGTCAAACTGAAATGAATCATGCAAAAATTCAAATATCAATTTCAAATTTTTAAATTTGGAGAAACATGATTCAAATTTTTGATATAGATTTTTGATCCAGTTTATATAGAGATCATCTTTAGCATCAGAGAAATCATAGTCCTTATTATTTTCTAGAAAACTATTCAACTTTGCAAAATGTATCAAATCATTTTTTGTAATTGTTCCACAAGGAGGTTTAGCTTTAATTGAAATTCATGAATAGACTGTGATTGCTCGCTTGTTATTTTACCTCTTCCCTGAAGAGGTATTTTTCTTGTATTAAAATTATTAAAGTGAGCCATCATGTTGCACAGAAAGTACAAATCACACTCTCATGACAAAGTTTCAATTTCAGGGAAATTTTCAATCTTACCTTTTTCAACAAGATACTTTTTTATTTGAGGAAATAAGAAAGTAAATCATTCCAAGACTTTTCCTCTACTTAACCATCTTACGTTTGCAAAATCAGTAAGATCATCAAAAGTATAGTCATTGCTCTTCTTCAAAGACTCAACAAACTATCAATGGATAAGAGAGCTTCCACTTCTAATATAATTCACAACTTTTACAACAATGTCCATCAAATTTTTCAGCCCATCACTTTTAGACATCTGAGCACATACATTTTCCTGATGCAAAATGAAATGGTAAGATGGTAGTGTGGACTTCACATTATTTTCAATTAAATGCTGCTTCAAAAGAGAAACAAATCCTAATTTCACCCCAGTTGTGGTAAGAACATCTGTTGTGACAGAAATAAGTTTTTTTAAAATCCAGATTAAATTTTTTGACATTTCAAGAAATTTTTCGAAGATGTTTTTTCCACATGTTTGATCTCGTAATTCATAAAAGTCAAACATTTCTTCCCTCACTTGAAGATCTGAAGTTACACATCAAACTCAAAATATCAACTGTGCAGTGTCACTATCATCTGTTGACTCATCTAGCGCTAAAGAAAAATACAAACAGTCTTTTAGTTGTTCAAGCAACTGATTTTCTGTCTTTTGCTAACTCTAGTATTCTATGGACAATTGTTCTTCGACTTAATTGCAAATTATTTACCTTTTGAAGAATATCAACTTTTATTTTTGAATCATAATTCACCAACAGAGTTATAATGACAACAATCAATATTTCATTTATTAGTTCAGCATCAGAAAATGATTTCTTTTTTTGAGCTAGAATCCAAGCTACTTTATAGCTAACTAACATAATTAGTTCTATTGATGATAAATTTTTTTAGCCCTCCCTTTTGTTCATGAAGTTATGCTTTCAGACATTTAATTTCATTCATATGATTTTTGTTATCAACTGGAAATTTTACATCAAATTCATTGTGAAAATTGTCAGTGTTGCTTAAAGTTGTATACTTTATTATTCCTAAACACTTTGTTACACAAAAGACACACTGGTTTATTATTTACTTCAATCACTGTAAACTTTAACTCTCAACTTACATTAAATTCTTGTTTCACGTTATTCCAGTCACACATCATTCTATTTTCATCAGTAATGACAGAACCAATTAAACTGTATTTCCTGAGTCTTCACCATCATCTGGATTCTTTTGTTTTTGAATTATCCACTTATCCATATTATGGGATTAAAAACAAAATGTATTTAAACACTTGAAAGTTGCACAATACAAATATGTTTGCAAGTGCATGCAAAACAACTCACACTCAATAACAAAAATCTAAACCAGACTGACGTTACAACATGGGCTGTGTCTGTGGCACAGGGATGAAGTGCGTGACATTAATGATGATGTGGAGCAGTGCAGTTTCTGATTACCAAATTTGTCATAACAAAATAAATGATGGAAAAAGCTTATTACGAAATTTGAGCTAGCCACAATTATGCTATCCATTGAGTTTCTCACCCCTGCTACAGATGTTTATTCAAGCATTCACAATCAATAATATAGGGATTAAAGAGCATAACATACAAGCACAGTAAACTTACCCTAAAGTTTCTTGCTGTACATGTTTAATGTCCAAACTCTCATAGAGAGTGTGACTAGCTCCAACAGCACCTAGATTACAGAAGTAAAACAGTTTGGTCAAATATATATGTCCATGTGTGTATATTTATGTGCATGTGTGTGTGAAGTGAGTACAATAAAATTCACAATAAGTCACTTTATTTTCACCTCATACACAGTTTCTATACAATATTAACCTACAAACATTCACAGTGACTTAATAAAATAAACAGTGTAATTACAAACATTTACAGTAAAATTTAAATATTTTTAAGTAACGTAAGAACATGTTAGTAAACTTTCAAAATATCAATAGAATCATTACAGACACATTCTATAATAAAAGACAAAAAATTCACCTATAATATTATACAAGTTGAGCAGCAACAGTTTTATCTGGAAGTTGGAAGGGCTATTTTTCAAAGCTGTTTCTAGCATTACAAGTGCTTCGATTAGAAACTTTTCATCTTCTACAAAAAGAAAAAAATTGATAAGATTCACTGTTACAATTCATTAGTATAATGAAAGTTTTAAAAGTGTTACAAAATTGTTTATAGTCTAGGCAACAGTATATTTCTCAATCTAAAGAATGAGTTATTACTTCACACAGATGGAAATACAGTAATGACTATGTTTAATAAACAAATAACATTTGTAAAACAAATCAATGAAATTCCACAGGAATATAACTGGTTTACTGGTAATATTTAATACAACTTTTAAAGCATATATAAACTCAGATTACCTTTTTCCTCCCATATGTCAATAAGGATGTGTGCTGCTAATAGAGCATAGTTATCACTTGGCTTAAAGTCAGTCGACAGAAGATCCTTGCCTGAATTGTGTTGGGTTGAAAATGCATTTTTAAAAAACATCTAAAATAACTGATTATTTAGTATAAGAAATTTAGGTTTACAAGTATCCATTTTCCTACACATGATAAGTTAAAAAGGTAGGCTGCAGACGTTTAGTTCCACTAGGTTTGATGAGCAAATTCTGCAATGATATAAAACTATCAAAAGTAGCTATACTTAATATTGTGATATAAAAAATTGATTTTTTTCAGCAGTATTAAAATAAAAATATGTCAAACTAAGCAATTCACAATATCATTTAGAAATTCCTAGAGTAATATTTAAGCATACAAATCTAAATTAAATATAGGAATATATATTTATCCAGTATATTTCAAGAAATAAGAGAAACACTTTTCAAAGATCCCAACTGTTTTAAATAACTGATTTTTTCCTAAACAATAGTTAAAGCTTTACTCCATTTCAGTGAATCTTTCAATAAGAAGAGAATATTTATTTTATTAAACTATGAGTTTCTCTGTAAAACTGATCACAATCATGCCACAACAGGACTTACCAAACTGAAGTCCATGAGTATATCTTTCATACAGACATATGGCAAGCTTTAATTTGTCTTCCTTTGAATAATTTTCATGATGGCCAAAATAGTGACATAGTTGAACATAGCACAGGTGGCGCTGCATTTCTTTTACCTAAAAAACAAGACTAGATTTTAAACATTAAAGGGAAAAGCAGAAACTGAATCAGACAGAGACACCATTAAAAAACACCAGTCGTAGATGCAACAAAGACAGCTTACAGTGCAACTTTTTAAAAGTACTGTCTATTACTTTCATCAGTACAAGTTCATATCAAGTATATTGTCAAATCTGGTCTTATACTTAAACAATTGACTAACAAGAAATTATAAAAACATATTTCTCTCTGACTGTGGGTGTTTCTAGTGGTTGAGTAAAAGGTTTCATTAAAAATTATGTCCAATGTATTGGATAGCAGTACAAATCTCAAGTTTGATAGCAATTTACCAGAGAGAAATGTGACTTGAAACATTACTTGTAAAAATCCACCAGAGAATTTTAAAACATTCTAACTGGATTATCATAAGAGTGTTATAAAAACAGAAGGAAGTCACATACATTGTCTGGCAATTTCACTTCCTTTCCATTGGACGATAATGAAAATTTTATCCTCTCCAGAACCTAATAAAATAATCAGAAAAACTGTGGATACAAACTGATCAAATGGTAACATAATTTTTACCACATTAATATTGGAAAAAAGTACACAAAAACTGTTTAATGTAGGAAACATTACAAAATACTGTAATTATTTGAAGAGAAATCATTTAATTCTATCACCATTCACACATACTAGTTTAAAAACATTTTTGCTAATTTTTGGTTAAGGCAAAATATTTCCTTCCAACAACTTCTGTAGGTGAAACTTGTTTTGTAGAATACCACACTTCATCAGCTACACTAAATTTCCATTGGTTATTTTTGTTTTGTAGAATACCACACCTCATCAGCTACACTAAATTTCCATTGGTTATTTTTATTTTGTAGAATACCACACCTCATCAGCTACACTAAATTTCCATTTGTTATTTTTGTTTTGTAGAATACCACACCTCATCAGCTACACTAAATTTCCATTTGTTATTTTTGTTTTGTAGAATACCACACCTCATCAGCTACACTAAATTTCCATTGGTTATTTTTGTTTTGTAGAATACCACACATCATCAGCTACACTAAATTTCCTTTGGTTATTTTTGTTTTGTAGAATACCACATCTTATCAGCTACACTAAATTTCTATTGGTTATTTTTGTTTTGTAGAATGCCACATTAAATTTCCATTGGTTATTTTTGTTTTGTAGAATACCACACTTCATCAACTACACTGAATTTCCCCAGGTTATTTATGTTTAGTAAAACACCACACCTCATCAGCTACACTGAATTTATCTTGGTTATTTATGTTTAGTAAAATACCACACCTCATCAGCTACACCGAATTTCCCCAGGTTATTTTTGTTTTGTAGGATATAACCCTTCATCAGTTATACTTAGCCACCCAAATTCTCTGTGTTTCAAGCAGTACTACCATCCATTGCTACACTTGAATTAAGAGAATACAAAAAGCAGTTAATGGATTATAAATGGAGCAATACATTCTACATATCATCTTATGAATGAGTTTTTCTGTTACCTGGAGCTTCTCTTCTTCAGTCAGGCTAAAAGAATCTACCACACGGACCATGTCAAGGAAACAGCTTCCTTTAGCACCGAATTTTTCAAAGTAAGCCAACAAAAGATCTATAATATTTCCTACAAGATAAAACATTCACAATTCATTTAACCACAAACCATAAAAAATCAACTGGAAAATATACAGCTTTTCTACATCAAACTACAATGGAAAAACCAATTCATCAACAACTTTAAAAGGAACCAGTTAATTCATCAGCATATTTAACTAGTACTACTTAAACGATAATACAACCAATTAATTTATCAATATCATTAACTGGAACTATATGAATAAAACTACAACCAATTAATTCATTGAAATTTTTAACTTGATACTACTATCTAAACAAAACTTGATGTTACTAAATCAACAATACTGCATTAATTTCTTTTAACTAGATATTACTGCCTGAACAAAACTGTAAAAAATAATAATTTATATGCTACCCCTACCATGAAAAATATAGGGTCAAAAGTCATGTCATCATGTTTGTTGACTTGCATTTAAACTTTTATTGAACTACTATTTTATGAACTGATATCAATAAGTTTGGTATCAAATTGTAAAATATAGTTCAAATGTTAGTATGAGTTAATTTCTTAATTTAAAAGTAAATATTAAATTAATACACCTCTATATTAATTTATGAGTCACATGATATGTTGAATCCAGCACAGGTCCAAATTATATGTTTGTGATATCAAAATACAAAATTGTAGTTCCATATGAATTAGGAACTCAAATTACCAATATTGATAAGCTAGATATAAAATAAGAACCTCATATCTATCTTCATTATATGCTGAGATGTTGCTTATGCACTGAATCAAATATAGTGGTCCCATTCACTTCTTTCTATTTTTGTAAACGGTCCTTTACATACACTTACTTCAATACATGACATGTGAATAACCAATCAAAAGTTATGAATGTCTCTAAACTTGCTTTCTCAGCTATTTTAAAGTGCTTGGAAGCCATCTTATTCTTTAGAACCAAGATTTTAAACAGGTAAGTTGTGTCTTTAGTCTCCTCAAACTTACTTATTTTTTAGACAAAATACAGCTTAATTACTTACTAAACATGATAAATTATAATAAAATTTGATGGTATACACATAGTAATTTATGATTCTTTTGGTTATTCATATCCTCCAAATGTGAAATTTCAAAAGGCTTAGTAACATACAGCATGAAGTAAATGAGTACAAATATCATAGTAATTAAAAGGTGTAATTGTTTGATTTACTTACTGTTCTATATTTTAAGAAAAACATGTTTAATAACTTATTTCTAAACAGAAATAATCTGTATACATATATAATGTATAATAATTGGAATGTAACTGTATATTACAAAATACTCGTCCAATGAGGCATAGCCAAAGGCGGGTCACTTTGTAAAGAATGAAGGTCAGTTTTACATTATTGTATAAGGTAGTATAAGTGCATGTATACTGCATCAATGATGAAAGTGTTTGTAATGTTAGCCAGAACAATCGGAAAGTAAATATAATAAATGTATAATGTTATGAGATTTAAGATATTTATACTAAACATTTGTATCTTAGTGTTATAATCTGTACTTAACTTAGAATGAATTTTTAGTTACAAGGTTGGTTAAATTTACAGGCTCCACACAGTTAGAAAGAGAAAATAACAGACATAATATAAACTTTTTTTATCATAACATTAAAATCACTTTGCACTTGGGCTAGTAACAAAATAGACTTGATACTTTTACAATCAAATCTTTAGTAAAAATAATTAATTTAAAAAAAAATCTGATTTTTTGTGTTCAAAAGATCTGTAACCTTTAATGAAAGTCTATCAGATTTTGTAAAGGTACACTTATTGTTTCAAAAGTTATAGTATAAATACTTAACTTCATGGAGAAAGGGTTAACATCCATAATAAGACATTATGAACTGAACAATTATGGTAGTAATTCATTAATATATCTTAATTAAAGCTTACTACTTGAAGTGTGCATTCATTTATCAACAACTTCAATGGGAAATCACTGTATGAAAAATGTACTGCTGTTTTCAATAAACTTTAATTGTGAGAAAAATGAAAAATATTTCATCATTTCAGGATGCCATTTATCTGAAACCATATGAATAAAACTACAACCAATTAACTCATTGAAATTTTTAACTTAATACTACTATCTAAACAAAACTTGATGTTACTAAATCAACAATACTGCATTAATTTCTGCAGGTGGAATAAAAACTGGAACAATTGGTTAATAACCCAACAAAACCAAGTTATCTAGTAAGCCATACATACTTCTGAATAAGTTTTTCCTTATTATTATTGTTAAAAATAAACAGAAGCTAGTTTTGTTTCTTTGATCAAGTTGAAACTATTCTGATGTCTTCAACCTGATATATGAATTTATTAACATCTCTAGATGTAACATATTTTTACATTTGTTTTCAAGATTACATTGAAATTCACAAAACCACAACTACGTCATTATCAATTTTACTAAGAAAAGCATTTCACCAGTATACTGATAATGAATTTCCTTACCAAGAGCAGAAGTTGAAGAGTTCTCTCTATGGCGTATCCAGAAAGCCAGTTCTAACTTTGCCAGATGTGGGCCTCTGAAGTGATCAAGAAGTGCTGGGTGATCTCGTTGAGTTTTGAGCAGCGTCAGTATAAACTCTGCTGCCATGTCAAAGGTATAGTCCACTGGTGGATCTAGAGAACTGGAAACAATATACACTAATCAAACAATAAACTAGACAAACAAGGGAAAGAAAATGGAAACTGGCATTAGAAATGCAGCATACCTATTTGTTAACAATTTTAGCCTAGCCATTCTAGGTCACTCTGAGAAAATGTGCAACATCAAAGTTTAAAACATTATTTGCAATTTTTTACCCAGAAATTTTTATCCAAAATAAAATTATAACTGAATTTTTGATATTGTACACTTCCTTTAAAAAAAAAAGCTAGAAATGATAACAGTTAGAAGAAATTTGAAGATTACTTTCAGCTAAGATGATTTAAAAACAGTGAACTTTTAAAGTTGTAAACTTCACCTATCAGAATATTTTTGTTATAACTTTCTTATTTTGAAAGTTATCATTTATACATAATTTAGGTTATTTTCCTCTTCATAACCTCTTGTACACAGATCTCTTTTTTCTTATATAAAACGGTAATTTCCAAACCTTTTGTTTGTAGGTCATGAAGCTTGTTACACATGCAGTGTTCCAAACAGTGAAAGTTTTTAACAGTTTTGTATTTCTTTGTGTGCCTTGGAAAGGTGTGCATGTTTTCTTATAGCAAAGCCACATCGGGCTATCTGCTGAGTCCACCAAGGGGAATCAAACCCTTGATTTTAGCATTGTAAATCAGTAGACATACATACTGCTACACTAGCAGAGGGCCTTTGGAAAGGTAATGAATTAATGTTAATAATGGTTTTCTGTGTTTACTTTGTCCAAATAACTGCTCTGGTAGATCAGTTTACACATGCAACAAAATATCTTAACTATGGTGACCTGACATATAATGGAGAAGGCAATTCTTCATACTTACTAAGTCCATGAGAGAGGAAATAGCACAGAATGGATGCTTCATTTTGTGTTATAGCATCTAGTACTTCAAATAGTTTTACAGGACAGAGAAATAATCTAGAACAACACATATATATATATATATATACATTTATATCAATTATGATACTTTAGCTAATGCATGCCCATACCTGGTATACTAAGATATATATAAACTTATCTGACTGTTGATTGCATATCTCTATTGGATAATTAACTGTTTTGTATGACATATAATATTTTAGATAATATAAGAACGAAAGATAAAAAAAGCAATTATTCTTGAGTAATAGGATATGTATAAGTTATACACTAGTAGTTTACATAAGTAACAAAGCTTGTAGACTACTGTATCACATAACAGAACTATATATAATTATGTTATATAATGGCTTTTATTCCACAGTAATTTTATAAATTTACTGAAAAAAAATCTTGTACTTCAAAATATCTTACGATTATTGTGATATATGGTTGAGATACCCATCTGTTTAGACTTAACGACTTTCATGAGTTATCACTTTTATTAATGAATGGTCAAAGTTGACAATACAATATGTAGTGCCAGTGAAAGGGTTAATAAATTGTTTAAACAAAGGTTTATTTTTATAGAGAAGAGCACAAAAACTAGAAAACCTAAAGCATTATTGTACCTATCTTCATCAGGTCTCCATTCCAAGTCAGCCAGCTTAGCGACGGAATTGAAATATTCAATATAGTAGGACCACTGGTCAGGACTGTAGAATAATAAATATTTGAGATACACAGAATTATGTCAGAATTTTAATAGTAAACTTCACTATTTTAGCTTACTGCTAATAACCCTTTCTCTACTGATGGTTCTCATACTTTAAATGAATCAAATCACTTAACACAAAAGTCACCATTCATTTAGAACCAGAAATAAAAGCATGTATTTAAAATTGCCTTCACAGGCATTATCTGAAGATAGCATGGCAGTAAAACTTGTCAGAACTAAAAAGGTTATGAAAAATTAAAAATACAATTTCAGGTAATCAAAGTTTAATGCTGACAAGCCAAGATACAAACACAATATAAGTGCATATTAACTAGATCCCAAAAGAGCACAAGTGATTTTTTTTACCTCGTCATGATCAACTTTTTGTAAGTAGAGTTGACCTCGGGCCAACGTTCCAGTTTGGTTAGTAGTTCTGCACGTTTCCTGGGAAGAACGTCCAAGTGACTCACCACCTTTTCTAGAGGTAAATGTACAAAAAGTTTTATTTATTTTAGACAGAGAAGCATAAAGTGTTTACAATTTTGTAATACTCAAGCATAAAACCCAACAAACATCATAATAAATATATATATCAACATAAAAATAAAATTATAAAATTTAAAAAAAAATTTCTACAATCTAAAAATCAAAGAACTTTATTGTTATAAAAGAAAACATGCAAGAGTTTCACTTAGAAGTAAAAAGGAAAAAATCCTTAATATATCTTCAAACTGAAAATAAAATATTTTATGGAAACAAATAACACCGTTAAGAAATAGAATTTGCTTTCAAGAAAGAAAAGTAGAGCCTAGAAATGTTTCTAGGAATTATTATATAATTGTTTCTTTGAAATAGCTAACCCCTTTTTTCACACAATTTCAGGCATCAGGTATTACAGTTGTGACAGTCAATAATTAATCCTTTTCTTACACACATTCAGCTGTAAGGTATTACAGTTGCTACAGTCAATAAGTGATCCTTTTTTTTACATACTTTCAGCTGTAAGGTATTACAGTTGTGACAGTCAGTAACTGATCCTTTTTTTACATAATTTCAGCTGTAACATATTATGCATGACAATAATTATAAAAACAGCATGAACTGTTGGCTGCTGCCCTCTCTCTAGTCAACAAACGTAAGCCAGGGGTAGTTTTGAGTGCATTTTCATGTTTCTTACTTGTCTGTTTAGCCCTCGAGTTGTGTAACATTTTATGTCAAAATATCAAACACAGAGTTATTATAACAACATTCACAATAACTTCACACAGATGATCTTCATTAACACACTTTCTATGTGCATGTTATAACATTCTTAAAGCACTAGAGATTAATAAAATGGCATCAAAATATACTTAATAAATCAAATTTTAATATTATATATGTTTTAAGTTCTTAATTGTATAAGAGAATATTTTTAAAATTTCTTAATGTCTTCTAGTATGAGAATTGTAATATTTGTTCTCCAGGTCTTCCTACTTCTCTAATATATTTACCACCCCTCACAGACACTTATTACATTATGTTGTTTTCAGTATAGAGTACTATCTATTTCTTCTAGAGTTTGAAATGTTCTCTCTTGGTTTTCATATGAAAAAACTTTGGGAGTTATAAGGCTCTTATATCACAGAAAGCCAGTTAAATTGTGATAGTTGTAAGACATTATAAGATTTGTGTGTTATTACTATTTAATCTTTGGTCCACTGTTAATTTTAAAAGAATATATTTAGTGTATTAGTATCATCAGTGTAAAAAATAGCATCATATTTCATCAGCAACCAAAAAAAAAACAAAAGGTCAAGGGTATGTACTCTATTTCTTACTTTCCATGTATATTCTTTATATATTATTTAAAAATATATAAATACAATATACAAATTAGAACCTTATTAGGTAAGATAAACTAATAACAGAAATCTTCAAAAGATATGCCTGTGAGCAGCTAGTACATTATATCATTCAATAAGAAACATGAGATACACAAAATAAATAAAACTAAGTAAAAACAGATGCAGACTAACTGTTACATGAGCTTTAAGTCACTTAGGATAAATATTTGTAGTTTACTCATTCTAGAAAGAGTAACTTATATTTTGTTATTATTGTGTTTATGACAGTGGGTACAAAATTAATCAAACTGACTAAATCCATACAGGGTTAGGATAGACAATAACAAAATATAATGTTTCACTGAAAAAGAAAATTAATATTTAATTAGAAGGTTCTAGAAGATATGCAAATGAAATCTACAACTTTTCTGGTGAAGAAAAGTATATTTTTAATCTTAATATGAAAATTATTTTGTATTAAGAACAATTAATATCCTGACTCCATACATTCATGAGCAAATATTTAGTCAAAAATAATTAATAAAAAATTTATAATACTGAAAGCTTGCCAGGAATTTGTAAAGATATACAAATAATGTTTAAAATTATGGTATGGTTACTTTGCAGTTACAAGATAAAAATTGCAGTATTGTTACTTTGTAGTTATCTGGTAAAAATTATGGTATGGCTACTCAATAGTTACAAGGTCAGTCACACTGTCTCACTCCACATGAAAGTGTTAACAAATGGTATTTAATTGCTTTAGAAAGGAGAGCCAACACAAAATGAATCAAGAAATCTAGCTTATCTTGTAAAAGCTACCTACTAATTCACAGTTTCTAATTCTTGTTGGAGTATACACACAGACACAAGTTCAAAATCACAGATTTTAATACAGAAATAATGCACTACAAGATATAACTCACATAAACAATAAAACTAACAAAATATGAGGAAGCTAACTATATAGTAAACTGTAAAATTATACATGCCTCCTAGTGGTCCATCCAAAACATCTAGAGCCTCTTCAAACTTGTCTTGAAGGTTTAAGATCATTAGATAGAGTTGAACCTCTGAAAGAATAAACTTTACAGTGTAAATGTTTTATTCTACATTATAGACTTTCTGAAATCATAGAAACAGGTGATTCAGTATTACTATTATTATTAAATGTGTCATCACATTCATTCATACTATTCCTTTTTGTGGACTCTGTAAAACAACAGGCTGTAATACATCTTTCAATATCAATTATTTTAAAAATTCTGTCTTTTATGCATCAATTTCAAGTACTAATACCATGTGTGTGTTTGTGTGTTTGTACACACACACTAAGTCAGAATTCTCTATCAAGAAGTCCTTGTGTCACATGAAGTAAAACAAAACATACAAAATTTAATTTCACAGTGAAAATATCTACAAATTAAAATGGTTATTTTAAAAAATACCTAGAAAAGTGTAATTTAATCTTTAAACCAAAATATTTTCAGCCTATAAAAATTCTAAATTTTTATACATACTTTAAGATACACTCAACCTAATGGTAAAATCTAATTGACATGATTAAGTGTAAAAAATAAATTTATAGGTTTAGTAATGTTATTTCATTAAGATCTTCAATAACTAGTTAAACTGAGTGTGCACTATAAACTCCATAACATATAACCATAGAAAAATTTAACAACCAGGACTCAAAAGTCTTTCATTTCTAAATAAAGGTATAAGAATTAATCTCCTTGTAGGTAAGGACAACTTTCAAAATGTACCTATAGTTCTTAATTTCTGACAAGTGACTGCTATGCCATGTTTGTTTTGGATTCAATTGTTGAAATATAAAAATCACAACTTAAAGAAAAGATGACCTGACACAAAACACAGCAAACCAGCAGGAGATTACAGAAATTATAACAGAAAAACGAATCTTCCACTGCTATTAATTTCACATTTGTTATAAAATTCACCTGAATTTACAATTATGCAACAATGTGCAAAAACAAAAATGTCTAATTTTATGTTCAGTTTTTCACTTTGATTTCACATTTAACAGTGTATGTTTGTTCTACTATTGTTTAAAGTCCAAAGAGACTACTAATTTGTTCAAGACATGACATCTTAAGATGATTCTAAATAAAGACAATAACAAACCCGCTTCAGCTTCAATCTTATCTTCCTGTACAAACTTCTTTGTCATTCTCTCAGCAAGAGGGAGATACATGGTTTTAGCTAAGTTTTCATTGCTGCTACAAGCCTGGAACAAAGCCATAATATATAATGCATAAAACAGTTTCTAGGTGTTTCAACTACAATCTCTTCTAATATTGAATATAACAAATTGTTTAAAAAAATTAACGTGAGTCTGAACTGTCATTAACTACCAGAGAGAGAAAAAAGTAAAATAACTTTAAACATTAAATATATTTGTCATACTCTAGAATTACCTTAAGTGTAAACAGACAATTGCATCTTCAACACTATACAAGCATCAGAAATTATCATGGCCCTGCTGGAATTACATTTTAAAAATGTTTTCTTGGAATTTGATATAATTTGTCATTTTGCTTAACACGATCAGCAATATTCACGATGTTTACCTGCATCACTATACTCATAACAGCCCAGAAGTAATATGGGTTCTTTGGCTTCAATTTATATAAAACCATAGCTGTCTGTTGTTGTTTCTTGTAATTTCCCAGTCTAACATAAGCCATGAACAGGTGTGAGTATAGTTCCTCATTCTGAGGTTCCTTCTTCACAGCTGTCTCATAAATATCTGCAATGAGTTCAGCTGCAAGAAAGAACATATTTACAAAACACTGTGCAGTTAAAAAAGACCTTCAGAAACATCAATCCATCGTTTCTCACTATTTTCTCAGAAAAAAATAATATTGTCTTATCTCACTATCAGTTCGGTAAAAAGACATTTAGAGATATGTTTGTATGGCATATTTCCCATAAACAAAATCAACCTATCATTGAAATGACAAAAGGAAACCAAGAAACTTTTGAAACAAAATTCTCATTTTTGTGGTTAAAGAAGGAAATCTTTGTGAAAGTGCTTAGGTTATTTCATATCTTTAACTTTATTTACTTTTCAAAACTACTATACAAATGAATAATAGTCCACACGGTGCTGAAAATGTGTAAAATAGTTTTAAATGTCAAACTAAGAATATATGCAATATTATGTTTATATACAGTAAACTTTTTTAAACAAAGTGTTCATTAGTTTTGGTTTGTGGTCCTCTAAACATTTTCAGTAGATTTTTACATGGTTATTATACCTCATATTTACATGGTTATTATATCTCATACTTATATTGTTAAGAATTTGATATTTTCTTTACTGCTAGTTTAGCTATTCACAAGAATGTTTAGTGTGTAAAATGTCACAATATTTATGAACCTTCTTATTTACAGTTAATTAAAAAGTTACAGGAAATTGATATATGATAAACCTGCTTTCCATTCTCAGTGTAAGTATGTGTGTGTTTTCTTATAGCAAAACCACATCAGGCTATCTGCTGAGTCCACTGAGGGGAATTGAACCCCTGATTTTAGCATTGTAAATCCATAGACTTAACTCTGTACCAGCAGGGGTACTCTCTATGTAAGTAAAGCTCAATATATAACATTCCAAAGAATACAAGTATTTCATTTATAGGAGTTTAAGTACCCAAAAGGTAAACATTTTTAGAAATCCATTATGACTTCTAACTTTCAGCTATGAGTTAACAAATGCTTACATTCAATATGGTTTCAATGTTATCTTTGAAAGTAATGTTAGATTGCTCTTTTGAACAATAAAAGACAATGTCAATGAGTGCTCACGTTTTTGCAACTCTCGATAGCATATTGTCATTGCTTGAAGAGTAGCATCATCTGTTGGTCCTTCTTGGTGAACTTCTTTCAGTGTAGACAGACTTTCATCCTGTCTTCCGAGACGTATCAATGCCAAGGCTTTCAACACCTAGTATAGCAAAACTTCATGAGTTCAAAGCACAGACTAAATAAGTAACACATATTAGTGATGTTGGATAAACACATAGGTTCAAGAAAAATATTTTAAACAAAAATATGATATCCTACTTATAACCCAACTACTTTCAAAAGATGAACCTTTCTTCTTCAGGGGCAAACAGGTAATCATTCATGAGTAACACACAAAGTAGTTCAATATATTACCTGGAACATATTCTCAATTTCATGACTGGTTCCCTGACAAGTTAATATTTTGCATATGATCATAAACTGCCAGTTAATTGCTTTATGGTACACTGACTTTATGTTTCTTTGGAAAATAACTTTACTTAAGTGGAAAGTTTTTCTGGTATATATATACATGCTAATTCTTTCCATCAAAATAATTATTTTTTAATTATCTCATATGAAATCTGTAATTCTAACTTCAATGTGTTTAAACTATATTTTATATGTTATACAATGCTGCTCTGAGTGAACTAATAAGTATTATAAAAAAACTTAAAATGACAAAATTTACTTGAACGGAAAACACTGCATTAACAATTATAGTTTTTCTGACTTTGAAGTACACCTTTTCTTTCACATACACAGTGGCTTTACATATGGTTTGTTTAATACAGATGTTGAGTACATTATATTAAAACTATTTTAGAGTTTCATCATGTCTAGTTATGTTTCACTAACATTATACATCTTGAGAGTGGCAGAGCAGTGTAAGTCTAATTGCAAACACTATATCATAAGTCTTTCATGTTCAAAATAACCCATTTCTCCTTAAGTCTTTCATGTTCAAAATAACCCATTTCTCCCTGTATGATTTCCATACTTCATCTTGTGTATGAAGGCGATAGTTTACCAGCACGTTTCAACTGCTGAGTTGCTCATAAATTTTAAGGAATAACATCAATATACATTTTACTTTCCAGGCAGTTCAAGGTACGTAACTTGTATCATTTTTCCAGAGGGAGATCATACTTGATTATGTTGTGTACTGCTGTTAGAAAAATGTCCAGTTTTTAGTACTGACTCTCTGAGTTCATGGATTCTAACCTGTCACGAGATGTCATACTTTTTTTACCACAGCTTGTTACAGGTTTCCTTGTGCATTGAGTTGATCCATTGTCCTTTGTCTTCCAATGCTATTAAGGGATATCTCCATCTTGAAGATTCTGAATTCTTGATCAAAATACATCTTTATGATCCAAATTCATGTACGTTGTCATTGGAAATAGCTATTCCATGCCTTTCCCAAAACTGACTAATTTTCAACAGAATCACGCTACCTATAAAATGATAGCAATGTTAAATCATATAGGGTGTTCGGAAAGTCACTGTGCACTTATATATTTATTAACAGACATGTTTCACTATAGAATACAGGAGGTAAATATGAATGACAATTATAAACAATGTTGAAAGTGATCCCCATTGGCATCAATACAGACCTGAATCCTTCTCATTTTGTTTCTAAACACCGCTATCAGTTGCTGGCTTGAAATAGACTGAATAAAATATGATTACAAAACTGCACAGTGACTTTCCAAACACTCTGTAGTTCTAATACATTTTGTTTTATCTTGGCTGTGGTTATTTCATGACCTGCTGGTTCATATATTCAAAATCAATGCATTTAATTCTCTGAATGATCAAAAATAAAAATAAACACCTTTGTAAAATTATACGTACCTTAGCACACTGAAAATCTTTTTGTTTTTTCAGAAGCTTTTCTGCTTCCTGAAGAGCTTTCTTATTATTACCATTGTCCAGGCAGTCTACAGAAAACATCAGTAATAATCAAGGTGTTAATAATCTATATAAATTAATACTAAATAAATCTACAACTGAACATACACTAAAAGTAGCTTCTAAACATGGGTAAAAATATCTGCATCAAACACATAGAATCAACATACTGTTCTTTCTTTCAACTAATGTCTTCTTTAAATATAGTTCAAGCACTTTACTTGATACCCATTTGTATGTAATATTTGTGTGTGTGTGTGTGTGTGTGTGTGTATTATATACAAACTCCAAGTTTTATGTATGTTTCTTTTTTATAAAATAATTTAAGTAGAAAAATTGTAAGCATTTCATCACTATATTTTGTATGTCAAGAATTTCATACATTTTACTACTGACAGAGGTCACTATATGAATAAGTCTTATTTAATACACTAGTAGTTTTGTCTAATAATGAAAATAATGTTTTAACCTGAGGTATGTCAATTAGTAGACCTCAAAATTAAAACATGTTAACCATTAGACTGAAGATAAATTTTCACAATACATTTTACTTTAACTTCATAGTGTTGAATAAAAACTATTTTTAATGTCCATATACCAAAATATTTCAAGTACCAGAGTTTAACTGTAACATATAAACACACCACTTAACTCCACTGTAAACATTTGTACTTGAAACACAGCAAACTCTAACATCTTCAACAGTATATATAACCACCATTATAGCATACTGTTTTCTGTCCTTTTTGGAGAACAGAGGAATAAACATACAAAATGTTACAAATAAGTATCACAAGAATGTATCTCAGAATGGCTGGTATGGGTATTAACACTTTTATTAATAAGGAGAGAACAATAAAAGTGTTACTACCCATACCAGCCATTCTGAGATACATTTTTATTTCAAGTAGGTTTCTCATTATCAAGAAATATCACAAAACTTTCTGGGTTAAATTCAATAAATGTATTATAACTATTTAATAGTACCATTACAATTAATTTAACATTCAAAAACATATAGTTAATTTGTGTGCAAATTAAATAAGATTATATACAGAAAAGGTCATCACTCTAGCTCTTAAATCTCTTACACTTTCATGTTTAAATTCAACTTCTTTTTATCTCCAGTGCTTCTTACTTTTTGGCAGAAGTTGCCAGAACAGTGTTCCAGTACCTTTTAGTAAATGGGCAGTGAAAATGGGTAAAACATAACATGAAGACAGGATCCACTAGATTTATTTAAAATGAGTAAAATATTACATGAAGACAGGATCAACTAGATTTATTCATCTCATTGTGCCTCTAGCACTCGTATCACCAAATGTGTCACCATCCACTAGGAGTGAAACAGAATATTTTATTTGGATGGAGTAACTAGCTGGAAAAGCTGTAGAAAATACAGGAGTTCTGGAATCTTATTTCCCAAAAGAGAAAAAAAAGGCACTGTTTACACTTACTTTTCAACTGTAACAATACTGTGCACCTCTAACTACAACAATTCAAGAAATTTTACTCTTAATAATATATTAGTATTAATTATAATAACAAAGGATTCCACTAAATTTAAAACTTACTAACTATATAGTTAATTTGGAAATGGAACTGAATATCTTTCTTAGGCCTAGCCTGCTTTCATTTACGAACATTGTCTTTAAAACAATTCTTCTAAACCATTCTTGATATGAAATTGACGAAAGTTAACACAAGTATATGTTAATATATATCAACGCAATGTCAATAATGCGCTTATCTATATTAATCTTAACATACCGATTGTAGTACTTAGTTATTACTGCTAAGTTGCACAGAATGTTACGTTAACTTTAAGCCTACAAATATCACTAATAAAAGTATACACCTATACATGTGGAATAAATACCAATATCTCTAATGTATTTATTTTAACAAAAAATATGTTTCTTATTCTTAATTCCAAAACATTTACACTTCTTAAATGTGTCAAAAAATACAAGAAACGCTACAAACTCACCATAAATAGGCCTTAGCCTTCTTTCGTTAACGCTGCTATCTGTCGAGCGCGCCGCCATATTGTCATCAGTGCTCATTTCTTGGTTTTCTTCTTGTGACATATCGAATGTTTTGAGAAATTACGAGATTGAACTAAAATATTTCAGCCTTTACTTTCTTTATATCGTAAGTGAATTGGTGAGAGAAATATAATCGAACTTGTATTTATAAGCTAGTTTGTTGACAGCAAAATATATGTTGATATTTAACGGAAGATAGCCGGATATCCTGTTGCGTATTCTAAATTATTTTGGGCTTTCTTTTAGATTTAATTTTAGGAAATGTTTTCCCTTTGAAGTTAGAGTTCGGAGCAATGATGCTAAAAGAGTATTGTAACTGTAGATATATATGTACATAGTGTTGTTCAGACGCATTTTAGAAACTTTAACTTACCTCTGAATATGCACGTGTATAATAATTTCATGGACAGAATTCCAGCTGAGCTTCCAGGAGTTCTATGGATATAGCACAACTCTTAATAATCCAATCATTATAAACATGTTAAAAAATTCGTAGAAAAAAGGATGTAATGAATTCGAAATTTACTTCAAGCTGGAAATTACAAAAGTTTTTAAATGTTACAAATATCTCAGCAAAAGTATACCAGCTATAAATATTGTATATGTTAGGTAATCTTAAAAAGTCACAACTTTTTATCGCTTACAGAATTAAAAAGAAGTTATTCAACAAGATTACTGCATTATCTATGTAGAAATAATTCGTCTTTAAAAGGTCATGAAAACAGTTTACAGTTTTCCTGACATTTTTCTTATTTTCACCTTTCCAAAATTTCTTCTCGTTTTTTTCGTTTTAAATTTAGATTTCCTACTGGCTGCTACTAAAGCTTACTCGACTCGTAATCCGAGGGTCGCGGGTTCGAATCCCCGTCACACCAAAAATACTCGCCCTTTCAGCAGTGGGAGCGTTATAAGGTGATGGTTAATCCCACTATTCGTTGGTAAAAGAGTAGCTCAAGAGTTGGCAGTCGGTGGTGGTGACTAGCTGCCTTACACTGCAAAATTAGGGACGACTAGCGCAGATAGCCCTCGTGTAACTTTGCGCGAAATGGAACAAAAACCAAAACTGAAACTTACGTAATATTAATTTTCATTATTCTGCATCATTTTTGTGAGCGCAAAGCAACATTCACAAATGTTTTAAAATGTAAAAGAGAAATATGAACATAAAACTGAAACATTAAATGTAATAATATAAATATTTCATGAATATGTTTATTTTGAAACTTTGCACGAAGGTACACGAGGAGTTTCTGCGCTAGCCGTTCCTAATTTTTCAGTGTAAGATTAGAGGGAAAGCAGCTCATCATCACCACTCACTCTTGTGCTACTCTTTTATCAACGAAAATTGACCGTCACATTATAACGCCCCCACGGCTGAAAGGACAAGCACGTTTGGTGTTACGTGGATTCGAACCCGCGACCCTCGGATTACGAGCCGAGTGTCTTAATCACCTGGTCATGCCGGGCTGTTTTATTAAGGGATTTAGAGAAGATAGCAGTTACAAGTCTTTTAATAAATGTTATTTTTAAAAAACGTCTTTTCGTTTTGAAATTTTACACAGAATAAAACATACTAGAAAATGTCATGTACATATTTTAGCAACAGTTTTCTGTCTCAAATGTAGTGTTACGATTTATTTATTTTTATTTACCGGATACTTTATACAAAAAAATATGAGTTACAACTTCTTTTAATATATGCCAGTAAGTACTTTATTATTAAGGTTAGATAACTGTTTTGGCTTCAACGACTGATATCAAGTCACTAAGCCCTCACACCTCAACAGAAAAGCTGTATGTCTGAGGACTTATAACGCTAAAAACCAGATTTCAATCCTTGTGGTGGGTAAAGCACAAATAGCTCATCATGTAGCCTTGTGTTTAATTCAAAATAACAACACTAAACTCTTACTATTGTAATGACGTAAACTGCCTTACTTCAAAAAACTGTAAACTATTTCTATCAAATTGTAGGAAGAGGTATATTTTCGATTTATCTTCAGAGAACATTATATAATAAAGCATAAATAAAATTGAAAATTGCTAAACCACAAGCATTGTACATATTAGTAGTGTTTTGATTTTGGTGCCATTCTCTTTGGTAACAGAAACACAGTTTGTAATCAACTGAATTCTTGGAATACCACAAACAATAAAATGTTGTTCAACATTTACAGAAACAATAATGAAAAGTTTGAAAATCTAAAAGGTATAAAGGCTTTGACATTACGCACTTAAATGTCCATAAGTTAACAATTGTTTCAAGATAACCGAGTTATGAATCATCCAATATGCAAAACTCAAAATACTACTGAATACGATACTACTATTCAGTCAGTTATCCAAGTTTTAACTTTGAAATAAGGTTTTTATAACTACCTAAATAATTAGGTCACGTGATTTCACAAAGTGAGAACGTACTTGTATGAATACCTAGTTTTAAATTCACAGCGCAAAATAATTTATATCAATGATATAATATATATAGTAAAAAAGTCTTAAAACAACTATGTTATATATTTTTATACAAAATAGTCTTAAAAATTATTTATGTCATAACAAAT
Organism: Tachypleus tridentatus; assembly: GCF_004210375.1. Taxonomy (NCBI): domain Eukaryota; kingdom Metazoa; phylum Arthropoda; class Merostomata; order Xiphosura; family Limulidae; genus Tachypleus; species Tachypleus tridentatus. The sequence goes on along the minus strand of NC_134830.1, from coordinate 124,893,963 downwards.
AATAAACAGAACTGATTACACCTAATATAGCATCAATGTTTTAAAATGTCTCCAATAGATGCCATTACAACCATTTAATTGGTTACAGTTATTGCACATAATATAGCATCAAAGTTTTAACATTACTCCACTAGATGCCAGCACAATCACTTAATTGTGATAACAGTCGTTCACAATTTATATCATACAGTTCATTACCATCAAGTATATTAGTCTAATTAAAAGGTTTTTATCCATACGGAATCATCTTAACATTCATGTTTATACTCCTCGTGTTCTGTCAAAGAAAGACACATGAAATTAATACAGTTGTTTTTTTGTATATTTACCATTAATGTATACGAGGACATAATACATTTAATTCTTGTTTCTTAAAGTTGATTCTGAATCAGATTTTACTTATTAGATATGTCTCTAAACTTTAAATTTTAGATTGATCATTACAAATATGTGTTTATTTTCTGATAACGGGGAATCTATTATAGTCTGCTATAGTTTCCGGTGTATCCGATAAAAATTAGGATTTAGCTTTGATTTGGTTTGTTTTGAATTTCACTCAAAACTACACAAGAGCTATTTGCACTATCCATCCCTAATTTAGCAGTGTAAAACTAGAGGGAAGGCAACTAGTCATCACCACCCACCGGAAACTTTTGGGCTACTTTTCACCAACGAATAGTGGGATTGACCGTAACGTTCTAACGTCCCCCCCTCCAGGAGGATTTAGCTAATAATTTCGAAACGAAGTTGTACCACTTCTTTCCTAGAAATGTGGAGAGAAGACGTGTTAGTTTTCACTTCTTCAAAAATAGTATAATAGGAGATAATACATTAGGTTGAGGAATAATTCGTGAGCGTTTTTAAATAATTTCATTCAAGCATTACATGCCAGACTATACAATACTTCAATGCATGAACACATTACACTCAAAACATTTATTATGATACTTTATTTCATGTAATACCTAGGTATATAGTATGCATTGTTTTAAACGAAATTGCAAGAAATTAAATGCGAAAAGCAGATGGTGTCGAAAATGCTCGATTTTGTCCACTTGACATTCCATATAATGAGCTGAAAATGAAAGCAAAAATTAAAGACATATGAAAATCAAACACACCATCTATTAGAGCAAAAAATTATCTACCAAATGACATGAAATATTTTGCGAAAGCGTTTCATTTATTAATATATTTTGTTAACTTGAAAAAACGCTCACGCATTATTCCTCAACCCAATATAAACAACTTCTACCTTTTCGTCGTCTTAACAGGTTGTTTTATTAGTGAATGCTTTGGTTATTGAAGTGCCTGTCATTTTAGACGCGATCAAAGAACAAGTAATACAGAACTTAGGGTTAGACTGTTCTTCTTTAAATAAACGTAAATCTTGAAACATGTGTACATGAATTGTTTACAAGGACACAAAATAACAATAACTCACCTTGATCCAAATACTCTCTAATACCATTGTTTAATCATTCTACCGTGTGAGGGTGGTTTAATGGAGTTAAAAAATCGATTATGAAAGACATGTAAAGAAGGTCTCTATCGATTTATTTGAATAAAGTTTCGCAGTTTTGATGGATACTTATATCTTTTTACAACATTCGAAAACACATTTGTTTAATGATATAATTGTGTGTTATTTCCGTTTGAGAATATAACATTTTTGTGTATGTGTGGTCTGTTACCATTGTCCAAAAAGATTTCGAAAACATATATTAGATCCCTGCTGCAGGCACAGCGCAGATAGCCCATTTAGTAGCTTTGCGCTTGAAACAAAAATTTCAGATGACATAGAAATAAAACGACTAATACAACATCGTGCTAGCTGTCTAGTCCCCATCTTCAGCATCAAACCCCGGGTTTTATCCCATGAAACTTACCACTGAGCTACTGGGCCCATTTTCAGTTAAGTATTTATTTTCTAAAGTATGCTTACCCGATGTGACAATGTAAAACCGCAACATGTTACAACAGCAGTATCGCCGTAACGTGCAAAAACCGAGTAGGTGAACGTGACGAAAATATCGTTTTCACTAAGGTAGCACGAAAACTGAACCAATCACAGGTCCGAAGGTGGACCTTCCTTCTTTGCATTCACGAACAAGAAAAGTCTATCTTTCGAAAACCCTGACGTTGTCAGGACAGGTCTCCTATTTTATGATTTGCCAAAGCACTTTTTATTTTCTTGATCGATATGTATATATATATATATATATATGTGTACAATAAAAATTTAATCAAATACTATTTATTTGATTTTATTGTTTAAATTTGCCTTATCATACCAATGTTTTTATTTATTATTTTCAGTAACTACGAACCAACATTTATTGCTATAATTATATTATTTGTTTTTTGCAAAGCGCAAAGCTGCACTATAGGTTATTTACGCACAGCCCACCGTAGATATCGAAACCATAGTTTCAGCATTATAGGCTTACTGAGGGTAAAATTAGTTTGAAAAATATCTGAAATAAATAAATATTAGGAAGCAACAGATACCATAACATATTCAACTAAAATTAATAAATAATATTTTATTTAAATTATGTATTTTTTCTTAATTGGGGCAGAATAAGTTTGTTTACAAAGAGCCTCCTGGGGGGATAGCGGTAAATTTATGGAATACAACGGTAAAATCGGGGGTTCGATTCCCCACGGTGGACACATCGAACAGCACAATCTGGCTTTGCTACAAAACAAACAAACAAAAGCTCACAAATATAAAATATGTCAATATAATTTATACAATATTTTGTTCATGAAAATATATTTTGTTATTTAATCTCCAGTTATGTCTTTATATTTTGTAACGAGAACTAAAATAGACGTTCATTCAAGGCGACAAAGTTGCAAGTTCTACTAATGTGATTCAAAGTCCACGATGAAGAAACTATTTTTAAATAGTATAGTTTGAAGACAGCTTGGATGGGAGATGAAAGAAACAAGATGGTGCAACTGATGATGAAAGCTTGTTGAAACATTGTACATTTGTTAATTGTAATATAGTGTCTTTCATCATCCACTGAAGTTGTCTCCAAACTTTATTCTGCAAATGTGTTGGTCATAAAACAAAATGAATTCGAACTTGAATTTAAATATATACATATCAATAAATTCCGATGACTATTTAATATCTGGTGTTTCTAAACTAACAACTTATATACATGATGTCAGTTTTCCTGTTTATCGTTATTTCATGTATATATATAATTGCTTATGTTTTGTCAGGTGGCATGTTTATGACTGGGGATAGCAACAGAGCACTCTAAGTTGGGACTTCTCTCTGTCGAGGAACACCTTTCTTGAGCTTAAAAAGGTCTCACTCTGACCTTTGGTCCCATATTTTGCTGTTTGAGATTTCACACGGTGAAAGACTTTATCGAAAGCGCTAGTATGGATAATATGATTCCAAGTGTGAAAACCAAACGTAAATACATCTTCTGATTTATTCAAGGAATTTCAGAGAAATGTACGTTGTTCTGTTCTATCTAAATTCTAACAGTTTTCAGTAAGCACAGACGGTCTGGATGCCTCTCTCAAGGAAGGCTTAGACAGCATCTTCGACGTGGTTTTAATGAATAACTAACTCACCATGGAGTCCGAACGTTTCCACAGAAGAAGTCCATAAAAACACAGTCCACAGGCTGGGTCTTATCCTTATAAGCGTGATCATTCGTTGCAGTAACACTATGATTTAGTTACGTGATAGACAAAACAAAGGCTGAAGAAGACATGAAAACGTTGTAAAAGATATTGTGTATGTGTGTGTCTTCTTATAGCAACTGGCATGGCCAGGTGGGTTAAGGCGTGCGACTCGTAATCGGGGTTCGCATCCCCGTCGCGCCAAACATGCTCGGTCTTTTAGCCGTGGGGGCGTTAAAATGTTAGGTCAATCCCACTATTTGCTGGTAAAAGAGTAGCCCAAGAGTTGGCGATGGGTAGTGATGATTAGCTTGCCTTTCCTCTGGTCTTACACTGCTAAATTGGAGACGGCTAGCACAGATAGTCCCGAGTAGCTTTGCGCGAAATTAAAAAAACAAAACAAATTCTTATAGAAAAACCACATCGAGATAGCAGATAGCTGAACCAACAGAGAGGAAAAGATATTGAATATCTTTTTGTTTTATTAGAATAACATTTCAAGAAAAAAAAAATAACAGTCAAAGTTTGGGACGACATTTATAAATAAAATAAAACGAAATATATTTCCCCGCTGCTCTTTTTAGGGAAAGTTTTAGCAGTAAAGGCATGTAAACAAATAACTGTGTTGTTACGATGACTGTATTGTTATTTAAGTTATACTGTACGTATTGCAACAACGGTAGTAAACTATAGTCATGATTGTATATCACCCACTTTTATTTAGATACTTAACACAAAATATCTGCTAGTAATTCTAAGAACTTACGAAAAACATGTAATGATATATCAACCAAGAAGGCCATTCGTCCAATAGAAAGACTCGTTATGTCAGCTAGGTTAAGTATATGAAGTGTAATTAATATATATTTTTTTAAGTCACTTTCAACTCAGAATGACAGCAAGGAATAACAACACAATATTATTTACCTATGTTTTAACACAATTTATTTATTGTTATTTATTTAAATAAACTTTACTATATTATATCCAGGAATGTATTTAGGTACATCGTTATAAGTGAGGTAACAGTTAGTGTTTAGGTACATTGTTACAAGTGAGGTAACAGTGTTTAGGTACATTGTTACAAGTGAGGTAACAGTTAGTGTTTAGGTACATTGTTACAAATGAGGTCACAGTTAGTGTTTAGGTACGTCGTTATAACTGAGGTAACAGTTAGTGTTTAGGTACATCGTTATAAGTCAGTTATAAGTTGCTACTTAGATACATTGTCACAAATGAGGTAACAGTGTTTAGGTACATTGTTACAAGTGAGGTAACAGTTAGTGTTTAAGTATATTGTTACAAGTGAGGTAACAGTTAGTGTTTAAGTATATTGTTACAAGTGAGGTAACAGTTAGTGTTTAGGTACATTGTTACAAATGAGTTAACAGTTAGTGTTTAGGTGCGTCGTTATAACTGAGTTAACAGTTAGTGTTTAGGTGCGTCGTTATAAGTGAGGTAACAGTTAGTGTTTATGTGCATCGCTTCGCTTCTTCTTTGTGGGTATTTGGGTATTTTGAAGTTTAGATACCCAGGAAGGTCAGGTGCGCAAGACCTCTTCCTCCATCCCTAACTTACATTTCAGCTACTACTATGTTGTTGTTGTAGTGCTTTTGGGCCAGAGTATTCCACAGTACTCCGGCCTTTTTCAGAGCAATGTTCATGTATTGTCTTGAGTTGCCATTTTTTATGTATTTTTTAATTTTATTTTATATATATTTTTCCTATTGTTACTTTTCTTTATTTTATTTTTTAAGTAAATATATATATATATATATATATATATAGTGGGAAAATAGAAAGAAAGAAAAGGTAGAGAGAAAAATAATAATAACAGTATGAATATTATACTAGTTTTAAGCGTCTAGTACACGGTGGCCAACTTGATTTATATTTCTTAAACATATATTCATAAGAGAGAGGTACTTAGGACTATGTTCATCATGTACGTAGATCACACAATAAATCATTTTATGCCAATTCTTATTAAAATAATTTAGTGCATTATACAAGAGTCTTACAGATATTGTCTCTATGTTTGCATATTTGTGGATGAATGTGGGTGAAATACCACGTGGTACTTTATAAACTGAAGGTAAGATTGAATTTTGTATTTTTTGTAGTTTGTGTAACTGTTTTTGTGTTATGTTTGTCCAGGCTGGACTTGTACATTCTATTATAGGTCTAATTATGTTTTGTAGATTTTATTATATTATCAAGTGATGTACCTTGATTTTTACCTGAATGACTTCTTGCATAATTTGCTCTTTTCCAGATTTTAATCAGAATACTGTATGCTGTATCCACGTTAATTTTTTATCATACGTTAAACTGAGAAATTTAGTAGAAGTAGCAGTCAGTAAAAGTGATCTATTCATATATAACTTAGGTGGTTCTTTTTTCAGTTTATTTAATCTGGTGAATAATCTTACTTGGTTTATCGGAATATTTATTTTTATTCTATACTTCTGGCAGTATTCTTCTAAGTTATTCAGGACTAATTGGAGGTTCGTTGCTACTATTGAAGGAGTGGGAGCACTTTTCCAGACCTCTACATCGTCAGCAAATTGTGATGCAAAACCTAAATTTAGGTTCGACAGAGGCATATTACTCACATACATGATAAATAAGATAGGGCTAACTACCCCTCCATGTGGGACTCCTGCCTCAGGTCCAAAGGACCCTGAATAGGCCCCATTCACGTCTACTTTACACGTTCTATTGTCCAGAAAGTTAGGTACCCAGTTAATAATTCCCTGTGGTAAATCCATTTCCGTTAACCGATGACGTAATCCGTTATGCTAGACCGTGTCAAATGCTTTCTCAATGTCGAGAAGGCTAGCTAGAGTGCATTCGTTTTTGTTAAAGCTGTCTGTAATTGTTTCAGTTAACCTGATTAGGTGGTCTGTAGTTTGTCTATATTTTCTTAATCCGTTTTGAATTTCGGGTAATTTTGAATTTGCTTCTAAGTATATAGATAGTCGGTTACTAATTATTCTTTCTACAATTTTGCCGAATTGGGCGGTATAGAAGTTTCTATTCATGTCTAGTTCATGTTGTGTTTTGAACGTGTTTTTTAGGTGGTCTTAAAAAATCTCCGCTTTTTCTAGGTTAGTGTAAGCTGTTTTGCCATGTGCTTCGAGTGATGCATCGTTTGTAAGTGGTTTGGTTTGTTTTGAATTTCGCGCAAAGCTACACAAGGGATAACTGCGCTAGTCGTCCCTAATTTTGCAGTGTAAGACTAGAGGGAAGGCAACTAGTGATAACCACCCACCGCCGACTCTTGGGCTATTCTTTTACAGACGAATAGTGGGATTGACTGTAACATTATAACGCCCGCCCCGACTGAAAGGGCAAGCATGTTTGGTGCGATGGAGATTCGAACCCGCAACCCTCAGATTACGGGTCGAGTGCCGTAACCACCTGGCCATGCCGGGCCGAGAGTTATAAGTGAGGTAACAGTTAGTGTTTAGGAAACTTCTGATACTCAAGGTAACAGTTAGTGTTTAGATTCACATAAGTTCCATAAACATGCAACAAAAAATAAACAAATCATTTTGTTGTTACACTGTATGAGAAACTAGGCTTAAATTAGTTTAAATTTGTAAGTTTTATTACAGTAAGATACTGTACTGTCGACATCTAGAGTAGTTATTTAGTTATTAATTGTTAAATTATTTTACTGGTTTAAACAACTGTACAACAACATGAATGTTGACATGAGCATGAACTTAGTGATAGTGTGGCAAAGAGTTTCAGTAATATAAATATTTTTGTTAATTGTGTCCTAAAGTAAGTCTGTGTGGACTTTGACGAAAAAGAAACGATTACTTAAAGCTCTGGATAAAACTGTCATAACCAACAATGTAATGACCGTTTGTACGTACGTTTGACTTGTTTATATATATTATTTCAAAACAAGTGGACTGTGTTGCTGTTGGTTTATTGTTGAAATTTATCACCAACAAGTCATAGACACTTACGACAAAGAATCAGGCTTACAAAACGTGATAGTAGCAATATGGCTTCGGACTTCCAATTACAATGTTCAACAGAAGCTACTGGTTGCGACTATTTCTAATTCTTCGTCAGAAGAATGTACACTATGTAGAAAACATTAAATAAAATAAGCGGCCGAGTTATAACTATATCACCTTAACTATTTGGCCATGCCGTGTCCATATAAATATGTAAACTTAACCACCTAGCCATGCCGGGCCCATATAACTATATAATCATAATTTTTTACATCACAAAAACAGGGGCTCCGATGAATACTCTTGAACCTCCCCTCCCCGCGTACGTGCGTATGGGTTTAACAAGGTAAATTACAAATTTTGATATTTTGTTTACGCGTTACAACCTGACCTAACGTCTAAGCGATGTCCATATACACACATTAGGCCTAACCTAACCTAATACTTGTCTGCATATGTTAAGACATTGACTTTTACTGAGTAACTGGGCGAGGGATTTTCATCTGTGAGTCACTTGACGACCTTGAATCTCAACCCATCCTAGGGCATTCTTAACAGCAAAATATTCTGAAAGAAAAAAAGCAAGAGAAAAATGTTTATGTCTAAGATGATAAGCGTGAAAAACAAGTTCATTAACACTGGAGAAACACTCGTCGTACAAATATAACAACCAATGAAATATTTAAAACAGGCATATTTGACTGGAATAAATAAATAGATTCAGCTAGCTCATTAACACTTTAATAAATGAACAAACAAATAATATTTGATTGATAGAAAAAATTTAATCAATCCATTAAAATGAAATTTCAAATAAAAACGGTATTTATTTTGAATTTATTCTTTGCCTTGTATATGTGTAGGTGTCACACATTAAAAGTTAACTTGACTTTGTTCTGGTTACGTTGTTCCTCTGTTATTCTCTAATAGATAACACCTGTTCTATTGGTGAGGGAAAGGTGCGTATTGTTGCAATTCTACGTTTTGAAAGACTGTCGACATGTTCAAATTATATCGAGAGGTTATGGCCTCACCGATGTTGTAACGAAAATGACCAATTACGTTAGTGGTACCAATTTGTCTGGGTAAATGCGACGTTTCGTGTGAACTAAAGAACCTGGATTTGATTAGTCTGGAATAGTTCTTGAAGGAGAAATAGTAGAAAATGACAGTTTGTCGTACAATAAAGTAAGCACACAAATTATGTTTGTATTTAGTGTTGCAATATAGATTGTTCATTCTGCGTCTCACACTGTGCCCAATCTCATTATTTCATTTAATACCACGATTCAGTTACTAAGATGTTGAGAATTACTTCATTATCAATATCTTGACCAAATCTCCAGTTAAATAGCCCTATCTGAAAATATCAAACATATTCTCCTCGTAACTGTTGAATAAGGAAGCATATTATACTATAATGATATATTGTATGCACCTTTTATTAAGAATTCTTTCGGGTTAGGTAGTAAGAGTTTTTACATCAATGCTCAAGTTGTTAAAAAATTCTAAGCACAAAAGGAAATGAAACAAATTTGCCATGTTTCATGTTGATAGGTGAAAGGTTTATAGTCAACGTAATATTTTTCAGTGTTTTGAAGCTTGATAGAAACCGTATCTATGGTGTTTGAGTTGAAACCTCTAGATAGTCCTGTGTTTTTAAGTAGTTCTATTCAGTAAGTGAGTCTTCTTTGATGCTTGTAAAGTTGTATTGAACTAAGTGGACATTTTCTCTCACAGGTGGTAATTAGATTGTTTGTTTGTTTTATTAATTTCGCACAAAGCTACTCGAGGGCTATCTGTGCTAGCCGTCCCTAATTTAGCAGTGTAAGACTAGAGGGAAGGCAGCTAGTCATCACCATCCATCGCCAACTCTTGGGCTACTCTTTTACCAACGAATAGTGGGATTGACCGTCACATTATAATGCCCCCATGGCTGAAAGGGCGAGCATGTTTGGCGCGACGGGGATGCGAACCCGCGATCCTCAGATTACGAGTCGCACGCCTCAACACGCTTGGCCATGCCGAGCCAGGTAATTAGATCATACTTGTGGTGGTGTGGTGACAGAATGGGGTTTCCTGTATATACTGATGGCAACTTTGTTATGCTATTTTTTTTATTCACATCTAAAAATGGAAGACAACTGTTGAATTCTACTTAATGTAGAGATTATGACATTGTATCTTAATGTGTTTAAAAATTCAATGAAATTAAGTAAAGTCTCTTTCCAATGTGCCATATGTATGAGGAAATATTTAGGGCAAACGTCACATACCTCAGATATAGACACAAAGAAAACTAAAAGTCACAGACGTAGAGGCGAATTCCAGATATCTACCTTAACATATCACCAACACGAAAGAGGTCACCAAATACTTTTGAATGAATTTCTTCTTCACCAACCTAAAACTAAAAGGAAGGAGACTGTTTAGAAATTACAGAAATCATTAAAACAAACGATCTCTCATTAAATCGTCATAATAAATCTAGCAACAACAGTCGTATTTGACAAGGCATAATCACCGTTCATACACTTTACCAGACTTGACCTTCGCCTATATCTTGTCAAATGTTGATAATATTTTTGTCTTATTTAATCCCTTTATCTTTTGTCTTTATAACGATATATAAGTTTCGTATTATTTAGTATTGATCATACCTGAAGACAACAGACTAATGTTTTCTCGAAACACGAAGCTCGTTCGACCATCAAAAAACTTCTTTGTACATGTATTAGGTTGAGGAATAATTCGTGAGCGTTTTTAAATAATTTCATTCAAGCATTACATGCAAGACTATACAATACTTCAATGCATGAACACATTACACCCAAAACATTTATTATGATACTTTATTTCATGTAATACCTAGGTATATAGTATGCATTGTTTTAAACGAAATTGCAAGAAATTAAATGCGAAAAGCAGATGGTGTCGAAAATGCTCGATTTTGTCCACTTGACATTCCATATAATGAGCTGAAAATGAAAGCAAAAATTAAAGACATATGAAAATCAAACACACCATCTATTAGAGCAAAAAATATCTACCAAATGACATGAAATATTTTGCGAAAGCGTTTCATTTATGAATATATTTTGTTAACTTGAAAAAACGCTCACGAATTATTCCTCAACCCAATAAATCGTCGTTTGCCTTTCTACTACGTGTTACCTCGTAACGCTTGTTTCTAAACATGTTCGAAGATACAGAGTTGTGAATTGTTTTGTATTAACTACAGTAGGGAGTGTTACAAATTGACAACAGTGTTTGATATTTTGTGATTTGCACGTATGTGAAAATATAATTATATATGTATATATATTAAATATATTTATGTTTGATTTCTTAACAGTGCCTTGTAGAACAGTATTAGGCTTACAGCTCTCAACATGAACATCAAAATAGTCATATGACAGACTGGTTAGTAAACATGTTTATCAAGTCTGCAAAGTAGTCTCGTTTCTTCTACTTTTAGGACAAGACAAATCTAATTCAAGCGATATGCGAGATTCGGAGGCACTGGTTGCTATTTATTAAATGTGAATTATGAATATAAAATTATTTCTGTTATCGTCCAGTGTGTGAAAATCTTCTGATTAACTTTATAGTGCACAATGAAAAGTTATGTGCACAGTTCCAGTGTATCAGTTAGTTTGTTTGTAGTTAAGTGCAAAGCTACACAATGGGCTATATGTGCTCTTCTTACAATGAGTATCAAAATCCGGTTTTTTGCGTTGCAAGTTTACAGACATCCCGTTGTGCCACTAGGAGGCGCATGAATCTGTGGAATCTCTCTCTTACTTTGAATCACGTGGAAATAATATTATTCTTGTGATATAACAAATATTCCAGTGATATTACAAACTTAACATACAAATTATTAATTATATGCGATAAAACTGTTTAACTGGTGAGAGCTTTTACCTTATATAATATACTAGAAAACTTAAATAAACTTGCAACTTCATGAAAAAGACAATAAGTATTTTTATTGTATCGTTCTCTGGTACCAGACAGAGAACTACAAACTGTCTGAAACAACATTCTTGAACCTAATGGGATGCATAGTATACAATCACTGAAGTGCGTAGTAAACAAAAAGCAGTGCCGCCTGGTAATAATAACTTGTTTTGACCCATGCAGGTAAACCTCGAGTTTAGTGAAAAAAATTAACTGATTGGGTTGTTTCTTAACAGGTGTTTCCGCTTTGTACAGTAATTATTCTTATCTCGATAGCTGAATAGATTTGAAATAATTATTAAAGCTATTACTTATATATCTTCACAGACATTAATCTCTGTTAAAACTTGTACAACAATAACTGAAACCCGTTTAAAACAAGCGGACTTCTTACGTCAGTGATTTTCTCTCTTGCCGTACAATAAACAGTTTGGTCAGACAGATGGTTCACTGTGAAGTGAAACACACAGGAAGAATAAATTATAATTTGTACACGCCGAAGTCACAAGTGAAAACCTTGTTATATTATACAGCTAAGATATGTAACATGTTTTACCATCCAGTGAAACACACTAAACTTGTTATTATCTCCTTTACAGAATTACTGTTATTGAATTGATTGATATATATATGAATATGTTAAGACTCGCTGTTTTAAATATTACTTTGATTTCTTCAAGGATTTTCAACTCGAGTGTTATGTCTAACTTGCGTTGATATAATGTACGTGTTGTTGTTCAGAATAATGAACTCGTTGGTTTTTGAGAGGAGGGAGAGGAATTAAAATTGTCACATGATACATTTCCTTATTGTTTTTATTAATAGAAATACACTGAGCGTAATAGGTGGAAATAAAAGTTTCATGTAGTTCCACCGATAAAGTCCCCCAGTGGCACAGCGATGTGCCTGCGGACTCACACTGCTAAAAACCAGGTTTCATTACTTGTGGTGGGCAGGGTACAAGTAGCCCATTGTGTAACTTTATGCTTAATTCAAAACAAACAAACAATCTACCAATAAAAACGTTCTTTGGAAAGAATTCGCCACCTGGAACGTTGAGCACTAGGCTTAAAAAAAGCTTGACATTGATTTGAAGTTTTGCAGGAAACTCAATGAAGATTAAAAAACTAAATTAAAATTATATTAATTTAAACATATTAACTTTGGGCACAGGTAATTTTAATCCGCGACTTAAATACATAAAGAAAATACGAGTAAATTAATTATTTAGGATGCTAATAATAGAGAGCGTCGGGTCATTTCGTCAAATAAATAAACTGTAGGTTAGTAAAGTGGACACAGACAAACTAAAAATTGGGTTTAAAGTCGTTATTGTCTACTTGATGATAACCAAACGTGATCTGGGGTAAGAATCTGGAAAAATAAACAAAAGTATATATAAGAATAGAATCCTTATTCTGATATAAGGTTTTGGAAACAAATGTCTTGAGAATATTTGCATAACTCACCGCTAATAACCTGAAATGCTTTATTTATTTACATAACAAGGCATATCGTCAGTATTATTATTCCATTATTCGTTATTCAGCAAAATAAATGATTATTTGTTGATTTTTGATTTTAGTTTTTATACTAAAACGTAAAATTCAATGAGGAATAGCTGACGTATAGGCCTAACGTACTTTTCGGTTCGCTACTGCTGTTGCAGAGACCTAATATATTCTTTGATTCGTTTCTCAACATTGCAGTATAGATTAGTTTTGCTGAACGTGTCAAACACTAGACCGATCCATTATGTTTCTTCATTGCAATTCATATTTTGGCAAGAAAAATAAATGAAAAACTAATGAATAACTAGTGATTTAGCTGAATAAGATTAGTTACAAAGGTATGTCATATGCTAGTCAAACAATTAAAGTATTTTAGGTTTTTAGAGGATAGTAAAGGACTATACATCAACTCGAAACATTTTTATTTACTAGCTGATGTGAAGCTATTGAAACTAGTCTACTGCAGTGTAAATAATGAATCAAAGAATATATTAGGCCTTTCTGCTGTCTTTACTTTTCTAAAATTCACGATTTGGTGAGAAAGAGGATATTTATAAATAAAAATAGAAACATTGTAGTTATGTGAAGTTAGTCACAGGTCAATACTGTTAACGTTTTTATATAGATTTGTTAGCTACGTTTTCAATGTTGTCTGCTTAGAAGGAGCTACTAACACGATGATATCGCTAGATTTAGAAAGTTTAAAAATAAATCCTACAATACCTAAATTTTTCATGAATGTTAATAACCAAGAGATTTTGCGAAATATCCAAAAATAAGGATACATTATAAGTAGGATAATCAGTGAAGCATTTATTTGGATTAAGTTCGTTCAATGATTGGGAAATTAGTTAATTATCGTATATATTCTATTAATCGATCGATTAGCCATGAAATTATAAGTCGTATTACCTTTAGCAAGTACATTTCTGTTGAAAGAGAAAATGTTATTTACGAACTTAGGCCTGAAATAGTGTACAGTAATAGTAGCCTTAAACAAATGTTAAAGAAGAAATAAACTAATTTTCTTGTCGTGACTTGGGTTGGACTTCGCATTCGTTTAATCAAATAATTTAAAATAACCTGCCCAACAAAAGAGGGGTTATAAGAATAGATTATAAAATTTACTCATAAATAAGGAAGAGTTACAAGAGACATATAAAACAGTGATACACGAGAAATAATTGTTTATTTAAACCAAAACCACATTAAGCTATCTATCATGTCCACTGTGGAGAATCGAACCTAGGGTTTTACCGTTCTAATGCCGTGAATTTACCGCTGTCCCACCATGGGACCGCGAAAAAGAAAATATTGCATATTCTAACATAGTTGCTTACGATATCGACAGAGCATGTCAAAATAACACAAAGAAATTTGAGCATTGTACTTTAACTAGTGTTTTATCACCGTTTTATTTTATAAATGAACAACATAATCTGTTTATGTAGTTCTTCAATGACGGAAAGAGAATTAACACAAAAAATCTTTTAGAATTAAAGACTTCGTGAATTTATCAATTATTTTTTCAAAAAAACTTACAAGAAAATTAAGGTTGTTGGACAGAAAAGCTTTAAATTGTTGCTAAATTTCTAAATTTCTGACAGACAGGCTCAAAAATTGTTAAATTTTTATTATTATTATTTATATATATCAAATTAACGGATATTTTTTGAAACACTACCTTATTTCTAAGTTGGTGGTAGATTTTGAACGCAGAAAGAAAAACAGAGTTTATGATATATCCCAGAATATAATAGATATCTTACCAGAGTTGGTATTCACGTTTATTGTAGTTTAACTCAGCATATCTGATAATAATATCTTTTATAATTTCGAAGTTGACTTGTTTTTATGTTATTGACACTGTTAGTGTTGTATGCAGATACATACTGTTACAGATTTGTTTCTTTGGTTTGATACTGGCATACATAATATCGTTTTAGCTACAGAAATCTAATGTGATTACGTTTGAAAAGGTCATCTATTTTCTGGCAGTAGTTGTGACTCTCTATAAGTTCTGTAATAACTAGATTCTGTAAAATGTGTATTAATCATTGTTGGTATACCCCAATAATTTTTTGATTTCGTAACGGCTTAAAATACAGAAAATTGGAGTTAAAAATAGACCAACATACATACCAGGCTTGGATTAGCTCTATAACAATTTAAAAGTGCGTTTGTGAAACAAATCAAACATAAAAGTAAACACCTGAGGTTTTTTTAACTCATAATTTTTAACAACCCGTTACAGATTAACACAAGAGGTCCTAATGTTTTTAGCGAAAAGCTACGTAATAGCTATCTGCTTTCTGTCCAACGCGAGAATCAAACTCTAGATTTTAACGTTGTAAATACGTAAACCGACCCATTGAGGCAGTGGTCTTGATTCAGATCGTTATCTATTTAATTTACCTTTCTTTACAGTGATTTTAATATTACTCTACTTATTAAAACCAGGTTTCGATACAGGTGGTGGGCAGAGCACAGATAACCCACTGCGTAGCTTTGTGCTCTAACAGGCATCAAACGTAACATTACTCAACATATGCTTTGTGTGAACCCCACAGTAATGTATGATAACGAAATACGCTGATAAACTGAAGATAGCCTTTATAATCCGTGTATGGTTATTTTGCGTTTTATAAAACTTAACCTGTCATTGGCTCGTGCGAATGAACATCTTCTCAATCTTAGCTCAGAACTGGGGATTTATAACCCAAATTAGTCTTAACTGAGACATTCCTATTTATACTAATCATCATTTTTATAACTGAAAAAAATTAAAAGAAAAAATCTTAATATGAGTTTCTAAACCTATCAAGATAAACCTTTTTTTTTTAATACTTTATCTTCGATGTTGGGCTTCGACTAATAGCTTTCTTTTACTGGAGTACATCTGTTTTTAACTAAAATTATAAATTCTCACCAGCCGGCGCTACAAGAGGCAAAACCGCATCATACCATTTATCAAACATCATGCAGTCAAGTTGGTCGCGAAATAAAAGAAAAAAGCTAGAAATTCGATTGGACGGTTAGCAACAATTTCGAAACTTGAGTCGTGTATAATAGTTTAAAATCTGTTGTGAGATAGCTGATATTTATATATGTATGCATATTTATTATAGGCTGTTAAATTTCTTTACATTCTTTGGGCCAATCATAAGCCCGAATTTTTTTTTACTTTGTTGTTCAAAGCCCAAAACGACCTTGGCACTCGTGTGAAGATCACTTAGCTATCTGATTAGATCTACAAGTCTATGTGACGTCATGTCTGACAATAACCAGAGATCACGTGCACAGACAGTCAGAAAACAGACGTGCATTGAACACTCACATAAGAACTGAACATTTTAAAATTCTATGAAAGCATTATTTTCTTTACAATGGATATGCCAGTTTGTGTTGAGTTGGGTGTAAAAACTAATACAAACGAGCAAAAATTAAATAAAAAAAAATTAAATCTAATGGATCAGCATTTTGGTCAGGAATCCTTAAGGGTTTTTCCACAAACTTTATAAGTTAAAGTTGACAAAAACCATTTAAAACATTGCTGCGAGATGTACGTTTTTGTTTTTCATTTTTCTATCACATCTTACCCAGTTTCGAATTCATAATTTTTGGGTTAAAATGCTTACCTTACCCTTTTATGAATTTCAGCCCTGCGAACCACCTTAACGAGAGCCATAATAAAAACAGATAATAATATTTATGCAGGGCCGGAACTGTCAAAGAGGTTACTGAGGTTATATCGTAGTTTTTTTGTTTTATTTCTTTCGTTCACCACACACATTTATACATCTGGAAGTTATAGGTTGGATTCTAAGTTTGACCTTCGTAGAACATTGGTTCTGGTTACGGTGATGATTCTATGATAATTACCTGACATGAATCACAGTACTTATCTGGAGCATGAACGTTACATTGCACTAGGCAGACTTTCAGAATAGCAAGCAGTTCGTGTATTTACAATAAAGTGGTTTAACAAGCTTTTACTTTGTAGTGTCTAATAATTTAATCCTTTGTTTAGGATACTTGCACCCAGCTACGTTTAAAAGGGAGGCACCTAATAACAGCACCAATTTGACCGTCATTATAATATAGCACTCAATTATGGAGTGCGATTTTACATCCAGGAGACAAGAACCATGAACCCTAGGATCCACAGTGCGGTGTGCTAACCACTTTACCACACTGATTAATAAGCTTACTTCCTTTTTTTTAAAAAAAAGAAAAAACAGTTAAAAAATTATGTAAGTACCGTGTAATATCACATTTTTCAAAAATATTTCAAGAAATATACTTTTTACTGCGATTAACTAAAAAAAATTGAAAATGTTAGTACTGATACGTAATACATGTAGATTTGGACATCACTGTAAAGTTCTTCATATAATATTGAATATGGTTCACACGTGTATGATAACACGAAGAATATCACATCAGTTTTGTGTGAAAACAAAACAAACCACTTGTATCTTAGAGATTTACGATTGCCTAAAGACAAGAAAGTTACCAATGTTTCTTTGTGTGCTTCAACTGGTTACTGACCGCTGTTTTTCACCGACTGCGTATGTTTGTGGGTCATTATCTCTTTACCGAAGATGGTCAGTAAGAGTCAGTTCATCTGTTGGTTTTTGGTTCTGTATTGAAGTATGAATGAAATCACTGAGAAGGCTGATTTACGGTACTGAAATGTGGACGAATTGTACATTGTTCCTTAATAAGGTGTACACAAAGATTCTTGGAACATTTACTTTCGTACCTGGTAACTCCCTGTAACAAATATATGTATGCGTATAATATCCTGGTCATCTCTTTTCATTCTTACCGATCAAGATCTAAACCTCTGAGCTATTAATCATTAAAGGAAACAGGAAGTGTATATTTAGATGAACCGGAAAAGATATAATTTCCAAGTTAAATACTGTGGTTGTACTTCCGGTGGCACCCAGTGGAGTGATTTTGAAACCAAGGTACAGGAACTATCGTTTTGTCTTTCTTTCCACCAGCTAACCAGGCCTGGATGGTTACGTACCCCACGTAAGGTGATACATAGTTAAGTAGTTTTTTTCCTTTCGTCAGATTCTGTGCCCGACTCTCTCCTTTAGGTTTATGATGATTGAACGAAGAGAGTGTGCATTGTTGATAATACATCATATTGTATTGTAAATAGAATACAGTTCTATTGGTCCAATATAAACAGTTTAGATGGTGAATGTAAACAGTTTAAAAACTTTGTACGTATATGCTCATAAACAGTTGTTTACATACACCCATGCAATACTCCCATGTTTATATATAGTTGTACAACACTTCCATGTTTATATATAGATGTACAATACTCCTGTGTTTGTATATAGCCGTACAATACTTCCATGTTTACATATAGCTGTACAATACTTCCATGTTTATATATAGCTGTACATTACTTCCATGTTTACATATACCTGTACAATACTTCTATGTTTATATATAGCCGTACGATACTTTTATGTTTATATATAGCCGTACAATACTTCTATGTTTATAAATAGCTGTACAGTACTCCCATGTTTATATGCACCTATACAATACTTCCATGTTTATTTATTGTTGTACGACACTTCCATGTTTATATATAGCTGTACGATATTGTATGTTTGTATGTAGATGTACATTATTTCCATGTTTCTACATAGATGTACAATACTTCTGTGTTTATATATAGCTGTATAATACTTCCATGGTTATACATAGCCATATAATACTTCTGTGTTTATACATAGCTATACAATACTTCGATATACCTGCTGACACAAACCATCAAGCTGAGTTTGATAAACGTATTGAATCCAACCGTGAAGCTGTATTTGATAAACTTGCTGAGACCAACTGTGAAACTGTGTTTGATAAACCTGCTGAGACAAGCCATCAAGTTGTGTGTGATAAAACTGTTGAGATAAACCATCAACCTGTTTGGTAAACGTATTGAAATAAACCATAAGGCTGTTTGATAAACCCGCTGGGACCAACCATTAAGCTGTGTTTCACAAACCTGTTGAGACCAACCCTCAAGCTGTGTTTGATAAATCTGTTGAGACCAACTAGCAAGCGTGAGGGTAACATCCAAGTCTACACATACTTCAACAAGATAACAGTTTGGAAGAACAGATGTGTATGTAACATCCAAGTCTACACATATGTCAACAAGGTAACAGTTTGGAAGAACAGATGTGTATGTAACATCCAAGTCTACACATATGTCAACAAGGTAACAGTTTCGAAGGACAGATGTGTGTGTAACATCCAAGTCTACACATATGTCAACAAGGTAACAGTTTCGAAGGACAGATGTGTATGTAACATCCAAGTCTACACATACTTCAACAAGGTAAGAGTTTCGAAGGACAGATGTGTATGTAACATCCAAGTCTACACATACTTCAACAAGGTAAGAGTTTCGAAGGACAGATGTGTATGTAACATCCAAGTCTACACATACTTCAACAAGGTGACAGTTTGGAAAAACAGATGTGAATGTACCATTGTATATGTATATGTGTTCCAGACTAAACCGTCACAACAAAAATATGATAAAATACAACTCATGTAAATTAAAAAAACAGCAAAAAACAACAGAAAGAAACAACTGATTCTAACGGTTGAAATAGAGCATGAATCGGAAAAATGTACGTTTATGACTAGCTATGTCAAAGTAAACAACACGAGCATTAGTAAGTGACTTATTTTATCTTCAGTTCTTTAATAAAATCATTTAATTTGTGTGAATTACGTGTATACAATGTTGTCATATTGAATTATTAACACAAGTGAATGTTATAAGTGTTGTTGTTTTTTTTGTTCTACCTAAGAAATGTGAAATGTTCAGAGGTTTGTAGGATAATTTTACAAAACACATAATAATAAAAGAATGTGTAAGTCACACGAAATTGAACTAGGGAATTATGTACGGTAAATATTTTACAACCTGTTTTCTCTCTACTTCACTTTTTCACGCACCAGGAATCTTGGTGTAATGAAAACCGATTACTTGCAAGGTTTATTGTGTCTATTTATTTAATCCATTATTTTTGTTTCTGAAATGTTTATTTGCTGTCGAACACATCGGTAGAGAGCTTAGACTCCTAACTTTAAGGATTAATTCACATTTATTTGGAAAAGGAAAATAAAAACTATATATATATATTTTAATTTCGCGTAAAGCTATACGGGGGTTATCTGCGCTAGCCGTCCCTAATTTTGCAGTGTAAGACTAGAGGGAAGGCAGCTAGTCGTCACCTCCCACCGCTTACTCTGGGGCTACTCTTTTATCAACGAATAGTGGGATTGACCGTCACATTATAACGCCCCCACGGCTAAAAGGGGCGAGCATGTTTGGAGCGACGGGTATTCGAACCTGCGACCCTCGGATTACGAGTCGAACACCTTAACCCACCTGGCCATGCCGGGCCTGACTATATAAGAGATATTATATTATATTGATGTCAAATGATCTACTAATGATAAACATTTTGTGGTAGTAAATGAATCAATGCAAGGTTTAAATATGTGAAGTATTGTGTTTTTTTAACATCAAACAAAACGTGTAAAGGAACGTTATATCAAACGAAACATATAATAAAAACTTTCTTTACGAAATTATGAGTTAACTTGAACATAAATATACAGTAAGTTAAAATTTTGTTTTCTTATTATTTTGTTAGTTTAATAATTAACACGGTGTTAACTTGGCGACGCTTTACAACGAAAGCAACACTACGTTTATTTGTGTGTACAGTAGTTAACATGGTAAACAATTATGAGACTGTGTAACATCAAATGACTTGTATTTTCAGGACATATCAAGTGTTACTCGTGAACCAGATGCAGTGACCCAGGTCTTGGCCGTTCTGAAGCTTGGAAGTGCCCAGATAAATGGACGGTTGGAATTAAACGCCCTAGGACAGCGACTATCGAAGTATTCAATGTGACATCTAGCGACTGTTTTCCTACATACCGTCAGTCCAGCTGTCAGGGTTTTTTAAAGTCTGGTCAAAAATAATTATTGTTCTGCACTTTTCATGGTGTGTGAAGCATATAACTTCATTAAACTCGTATAACTTTTAAAACAGAACAGCCAAGATCTTAAGGAACTACAGTTTAACGCCTCAGAGACCTTACGTAGGTGTAAAAGGAACTGCCCTAAGCCTAACCTACAAACTGCCCTCTATGGGTAGCTCTAACCAGTCATGTAGAACCATAGGAATTGGCTTCTCTAACAAGCATTTCTTGCCCTACTAACATAGCGAATTGATGACGTTTCGTGTAACGTTAGAAAATAATTATGTTTATGTATACGTTTATGTTGTCTTTTAAAAAATATAATTTATTATTTTAATACTTTAACTTCAGATTTTAGTTTATTTTTTTATTTTTTGGTGGTTGAAATGACATTTTTTTTAAATTACTGTTTTAACATTTTAAAGCCATAATTGTAATGACATTAGTGACTTTTTCAAACGCCCTTTTATTGTTAAAAACTTTGACAGTTGCTATATTTCATTTGTTTAAATTTACGTTAACTAAAGAACGTATTATTTACATACACTACTGTGTTAAACCTCTGTAACTAAATTTAAGGGATAACATGAATGAGGAAATTGTTATTTTAACACTAAAGTTTTATCAGGTCTTCTTAGACTACGATGTAAGACATAAATATAGTATTTACTATTGTTTTGAGATATTTTAAAGTGCCTATTATAGAGTTGTTTTGTTAATAGATTCTGGTTTCTAATGTATTGTTTTATGTCGTTATGTACTGCTTGTAAGTGTTTGTGCTTACTATCCTCCGATATTTCTATTAAGCCTTCCGGGACCAGGAGTCTTGTATTCCCACGAATCAAGGAAAATTTGATGAAATGTCAAAAATTGTATATTGTATTTTAAAAAATCCCTAAAAACTATATATCATTTAATTCGGTGCGAAAATAATACTTAGTACTCCCACATAGAGGGCATTTTAAAACACATCACGACAGCAAGTAAGTGGTTAATGTTATTTTTTACATTGTTTGAGATCTGATCTTAAAACTATCTACCATGTAGTAGGATAAATAAACTAAACTATCATAGATGTGAATATCTGATGCTTAACACATTACTATTATCACCAGTGGTCAACGTCCACCTGGTGGATGTATCATACACAACTGGAGTGTTGATGTTGTTGTAGTGAAATAGCTAAACGCAAGCTCTAAACTAGAGTAGATTCTTATTACTTGATAGACGTGTTTGGAAATCAATATTATCAAAGTTCGAGTACTTAGTACATTCTATCGCTTAACCGATCGTTGTTCTTGTTGTTTTTTAAATCGTTATCCAGTGTACAAGTTGTTTTAAACTGAATGTCTTGTTAGCTGTATCTCTATAAATACTTACATTGCTAGAAAAACATTTGTAGATATAATGGTTATTCATTATATAATCTTATGAAATGTTAGTTTCCTAGTTTTATTGTAATGTTTTCGACTTGGTGAAATTAACAAATAAATGCTACTAAAAAGCTAGATTCGAACCCGAGTTACCGTGTACCATCTTTAACCTTATGTGGATATTTAACTACTATAGGTGACTTACTTTAATATAATAATTATTAGCCCATGTATTGTTTTTTTTTATGCTATTAAAATCAATTAGCCAGTTGCAAAAAAAAACAACAACTACTAAACTTAGTTTGTGGTTAGGTTATGACAAAACCGTGATATACGACACATATCACAATCATGTTAAGATTAGTTTCCAATCATTTCTCTTGTAAAAAAAACAAACAATTTTTAAAATTTATTTTTATCTTCGTTAAACAGTTTTCAAAATATATTTTAACTGAGTATCGATTTCTTTCAGCTTCACGAATATTGAAAAACATTAATTTTAAACGTTTGTAGGAAATCCTGTTTATTAACTACGAAACTAGTGTTAAAACAACTTACCCATTTAACGAATAAGGTTTTCAATAAATTATTATTCGATCAAGCTTTTCTTCAGGTTTTACTCACCCTTATAGCTTGCAATGCTGAAATCCGCCGTTCGATTTCTTGTCAGTTTTCATTTGAATCTTATATTAGTAAAAATTTATTTATTATTTTTGTATTTACGATATTAATTATTACATTCTAGAGTCCGGTTTCAACTGTTCTTACTAAAACTTCTACACTCTTTTCTTCTGAATTCTACAAGAAAACTCTGAGAGTGTTTTATCTCAACATTTCACGCAGAAAGTATGTAATCAAATGTATTTTAACCCTTCATTTTTTTTTCCTATTCTAATTCCTATGTAACATGGTAATGTTGCCTCATGAAGGGCATCTACCCGAAACGGCGCACAAAATAGTCTGTTTGATTCTGTTATCAAGTTCCTATTTAGACGTTTCTTAATTTATCATTGTTTCTGCTCACGTCTCGTTGAACAACAGTCACTCATGAATGATTGTTAACACTGCTTAGGGTTACTATTCCTGGGAGTTCTTATAACGTATTTTTACATGTCCAGGTGCACTTGCTTGTTATATATACTTGAAGGTAAAGTATGGGAGTTTTATATCGAGTAAAAGGTATACATAGCTGCCCTACTGACGTCATAAAAATAACCATTTAAACAGTGTCTCACGTGCCAACGCCACCAGTCCCAAAGACAAAAGTCTAACTTATACAATCCTTTGATGTTAAAATACAACAGATAACTTTCAATTTACATCATTTAAACCTTTTAGAGATGTAATCCTAACTTTAAGGACCATTCAAAGTTACAATTAATAATTTCTATGTTACTGGAACTCACTAACGTATTATAATAAACTGTTATACCTATTCATGGCCAGGTGGGTTAAAGCGCTCGACTTGTAATCTGAGGGTCGCGGGTTCGAATCCCCGTCGAACCAAATGTACTCGCCTTTTCAGCCGTGGGGTTGTTATAATGTGTCGGTCAATCCCACTATTCATCGGTAAAAGACTTGGCTGTGGATGGTGAAGACTAATTGCCATCATGGCATTTAATCTGATATTTTTACCCTGGAGAACAGAGATTAGGTTTAAAATACAAAAATCAGTTTTCCCTTGTCAACCATCATTTGGATTGAAGACCCAAAGTGTTCGGGAATTGGGTTACTCCTCTTCCCACCGATCGTCACGTGAAATGTATACGTTTTTCCTGTCAAATAAGGGTTGACGGTGCTTTGGGTCAAGAATCTTTGTCTTTGCATTCTGATTGGTTGGCAGAGCGATCGTTTCATTGGTTAAACAATGCGCGTGTGCTGTAGGAAGGTGTCAGGTGCGACGTAGCACAAACTTGGTATTGTTAATAAGAGTTGGTTGTAAATAGTGAGGAACGGGCGTTTTATTTTGGGTTGTTTTAATCCACTATTTGTGTAAAAGGTAAGTTTTCATTACTTTTTCTCTCATAAAGATATTCGAATTTACGAATGTAGCGTCTCAACGTTATAGCGATATGAACACAAACTGACAAAGCCAAACCATCGTACCAGCAGACGACAGCGGCTGTTGCTCCTAGCTTTTAATAATAGATGCAGTCTAAGTAAGCATGGGCAGTAACTGCATAAGCTGTGCAAGGCTTCATCCGGTGTCTTGTAGCGCTCGAACGGATGTGCGCGTGTGCATTTCTTCTGCTATGAATATAGATGTGTTTGGTGTTTTAAGACGAACGTTTAAGGATTATCTCTATGCTACAAGTCAAACAAATATTTACTTTAATAATTCTTCATTGGTTTGTCAGATGAATTAACGTAAGCTTCAAGTTTGACAATATTATGACACAATAATTCCATCTGTAACCAGTTACATTGCTGTAAATTCTGCTTTCATTCAATTTATATCATACCTTATTTTAGGCTTAATATAAAACTGTGCCTCTTAACATAATTAGCAGTGTTTTTCTATATTAGCTATACAACAGATTTAGCTATGTTACCTAGACAACAATTTTAGCTGTGTTTTTAGACAGAAAGTATGTCTATCATACTTTAAGAGTTGGTATGAAAGTGTAACCGAACCAAAGGTAATGTAAATATGAGAAAGGGTTATGATAGAAAATTTTTATACATATATGGTTATAGGTAATTAAGTACAATTATTACTATGATAAAATCTTCGAAGACAGTTCGAACACACTACTTAGGAATTTTGTGTACTGAGAGCAACTCGAAACGTGTAACTTGTATTACACTGCGAGGGACTCGAAACGTGTAACTTGTGTGATACTGAGAGGGATTCGAAACGTGTAACTTGTATTACACTGAGAGGGACTTGATACATGTAACTTGTATTATTCTCTTGAGTTGAAGTAAATCTGTCTGAGGTTCAAGTTATTTATAAACTGTTCAGTATAGTTAATGAATAGATAACCGTGAATAGATAATCTGTTTATGAAAATATGTGTATATGTAAAAGAGGTAGCTCACCTAAATTCCACCCAAGATAATACAAAAAATTAAAGAAAATCAAGATTAGCTTAGATTGAACATTTAATATACTATTAAGAGTAAAGCTACAAATCAAAAGAAATATAACATAAAGACATAGTTTATATAGCAGAAACGAATTATCTCATGTGAAGTTAATACACTCTGAGGAAAAGTAAGATCACTATCAGGCTAACTATTTTTCATTATGTTGTGTTTATAGTCAATATTACTTCAAAACAATGCGCCTGTTCTGTTGTAACTTGAAGTCAAAGTGGTTGTCTAATCTTCGTCAAGGTTCAAGATAGAATGGTATTACACAGGGAGCGGCAATACAGTGCATGAGTTTCAGTGCATTCAGTGCATTGCTATGGGATGCATGACACATACTTCCGTCTTAATGAAGACGAGGAGTTCTACAGATCTATGTCTCTTTGATGTTACATGTTAAGCAACAACGACGATTGTGTTTTCCATATTTTATGAATATATGTAGGTAACAATATTTGGGTACTGGGGGACTTGGCTCATTTTTAAGGGGCTCAAGCCCCCCAAAGCCCCCCTGGCGCCGCCACCGACTCTTTCTAACCAATAAAAACTGTTTAAGATGTTGTCTGTCTCACCAAGAAGTTTGACTTGTGCTTATAAGGTATATTTAGTAATTATTAAGATGTGTTTATTAGGAACATTTAATAATTACTAAGATGTGTTTATAAGATACATTTAGTAATTATTAAGATGTGTTTATAAGATACATTTAGTAATTATTAAGATGTGTTTATAAGGTAGATTTAGTAATTACTAAGACGTGTTTATAAAGTACATTTTGTAATTACTAAGATGTGTTTATAAAGTACATTTAGTGATTATTAAGACGTGTTTATAAAGTTTGTTTGTTTGTTTTTGAATTTCGCACAAAGCTACTCGAGGGATATCTGTGCTAGCCGTCCCTAATTTAGCAGTTTAAGACTAGAGGGAAGGCAGCTAGTCATCACCACCCACCGCCAACTCTTGGGCTACTCTTTTACCAACGAATAGTGGGACTGATCGTTACATTATAACGCCCCCACGGCTGAAAGGGCGAGCATGTTTGGCGCGACAGTGATGCGAACCCGCGACCCTCAGATTTCGAGTCGCACGCCTTAACACGCTTGGCCATGCCGGGCCCTTTATAAAGTATATTTGTTAATTACTAAGATGTGTTTATAAAGTGCATTTGGTAATTACTAAGATGTGTTTATAAAGTACATTTAGTAATGACTAAGATGCGTTTATACAGTACATTTAAGAATTACTAAGTCGTGTGTTTATAAAGTAATTTACTAACTACATAGATGTATTTATAAAGTAGATTTACTAATTATATAAATGTATTTATAGAGTAGATTTAGTAATTACTAAGATGTGTTTATACAGTACATTTAGTGATTACTAAGATGTGTTTGTGATGTTTTTCTTGCACTTTAATAATAATAAAGAACTTAACGTTAATCATCAGGTTGTGTAAAATGGAAGATGTCGAATGTTTCGGTCAGACAACCTTCGTCAGGCTTCACAAGGATGTTATGATTAGTAATTATTTTAATTCACGTTTTAGGAGTCAGTAAACTTGTTCTATGGGTCTAGGGTTGTTGAGTGGTTTACAGTCACACTTGGGCTATCGGGGTTGGGATGTTCATCACTGACCACCTGACCTTTTTGGAATGGAAAAGGAAGGCATGATGAATTTTATTGGAACGAATGTTTCGGTTCAGAAGAAATGTGCTTATTAATAAAAAAAAACAAAAAACACGCTCTACCTCTGGGTTCATGTTATACTAGGCCGCTAGATGAAGCAGATCATTCTTTATAGGTAAAAGTGAACGTATTTGTGAACTTGCGGTCTAAGAACTGTTGGTTTTATCGATATATAATTAAACTCCACACATTTATTATGTTTATGTGTTCCTAGGAGATTGCTACTCTTTACGGCTTGGGAAACGCCGATTTGTATGTGTTTTCTTCTTTAATAATGTGTTGCTACATTGAAACGTAAACTATTGTAGCTGAAGTTATATACGAGAAGATAAATGCTGAAGTTGTTTGCTGTTTGTGAACAACTGTATCCAAAACTAACTCGTGTCCCAGGTTTCAAGACTTGTAGCTTTTGAAGTAAAAACCTTTTCGACACCCATATCACTCTCCAGATCCTACATAAAAAAAGCAAACAAACGTGTTTTACGTACAAGAGTTATCTATGCTTCAACGGTTGAATTTTTCGAACAAAATATTTTTCTAACACCATGCTCGTACTTAATATTTTAAATACATGTTTCATACATGACTAACAACGGGTTGTGTCCAGGATCTCGGAAGAAACAATCCAAAATGTTTCACATATAGCAATGATCAATGTATCAAGCTTGAAACTTAGAGCAAAATACTTTTCCAACACTAAACTCACGCATAACAATTATAATGTACGTGAAACCATGTAGTTCCTTCCAGATCTTCAGTTATTCTGCAGACATTTTTGGGAGAATACGACAAGTTGCAACCAGTGAAGGTTATTGTTGCTTGTTGCATAGATAAAGCCACATTAGGCTGTCTGCTGTGTCCACCACGGGAAATCGAATCCCATACTTTAGCATCGTAAGTGGCCCGGCAAAGCCAGGTGCGTTAAGGCATTCGACTCGTAATCTGAGGGTCGCGGGTTCGAATCCCCATCGCACCAAACATGCTCGCCCTTTCAGCCGTGGGGGCATTATAAGTGACGGTCAATCCCACTATTAGTTGGTAAAAGAGTAGACCAACAGATGGCGGTGGGTGGTGATGACTAGCTGCCTTCCCTCTAGTCTTACTAGGGACGGCGAGCGCAGATAGCCCTCGTGTAGCTTTGCGCGAAATTCAAAAAAGAAACAAACAAAGCGTCGTAAGTCCTATACTTATCGCTGTTCCACTGGGATAAATAATTATTGTACGTACGATATGTGTGCTCGTTGTTTAGGGAGATTGTAAACATTGTTAGCCATGTGTGAAATTACATTTGACTTAAGAAATTTATGCGAGAGTGTTAAGTTCTAAATAATTGAAACAAGACACGAATTTGTTGTGAACACCATGGTTTACAGATAAGAAAATTTCATAATTTTATATGTAACAATAACACAAGGGAACTTAGCGACGTATGAAACTTTCAAGGAAAGCGAAATTATGACTCGTTAGTTTATTGAATGTTAGTTCTCCAACTCATTCAGTTATTTCACATGAAAGCAATGCCCTAAACACTGTTTTTATTAGTCGAAACATGTTCTGGAAACAGTCTTGTAGTCTTTATGTATTTTTAGATGTTATTGTAGTTTTTATATATTGGTATACTTTCTGGAGACACTGTATCTTTTGTATATTAACACATCTTATGATTATAGTTTTTGTCCGTTTTTTGTACTGATACATTTTCTGGGCCACTGTTACTCCTAGGCCTGGCATGGCCAGGTGGTTAGGAGCACTGTACTTGTAATCTGAGGGTTGCGGCTTCGAATCTCCATCACACCAAGTTTGCTCGCCTTTTGAGCCGTGGGGGCGTTATAATGTGACAGTCAATCCCACTAGTCGTTGATAAAAGAGTAACCCAAGAGTTGGCGGTGGGTGGTGATGACTAGTTGCCTTCCCTCTAGTCTTACATTGCTAAATTAGGGACGGACAGCACAGATAGCTCTTGTATAGCTTTGAATGAAATTCAAAAATTAACAAATTGTTTCTCATATTCGTAACACATTCATTCATTGAATCAACTTTCAGACTTTATAAAAAACAACAGTGCCAACAAAACGGTATATTTAGTTTGTTTTTCAACAGAATCATTCGCAAATACTATTATTCAGTAAAGTTAAAGATGGGTGTTGTATGTCTGCTAAGAAGATGCTAATTCATGTAGCTTTCAGTTATATATAACAGATTTAGATTGTTTTTACAATAGTTATTTGATAAGAAAACTTTACGCAGACGCTAAACAATAATTTCTTTGAGGGGACACACTTTCCATCATTTACTTTCTAAATTATATAGCTGTATAAATATAGTATAATATTTACGTTACAAATTAAAATGTTTATCTTACTTTAATGGACATATCTGTAACTAAAGTATCGATTAGTAAGTACTTGCTGTACAGCGGCATTTTCTGTTAGTTTTTAAAAGTTGTTATGTGATGGAATATGAGATATTTTGTTTTTTACAGGAAAACTGCACAGTTTTACTTTTAAATAACGTTTGATAATCATTATACATAAACAAAATAATTTAGTGTTTGTATATGTTAGTGTTATTCTTTGCACATATCAGTGTTAAATTTTACACATCGCTGTTAGTGTTTACATATATCAG
This sequence comes from Tachypleus tridentatus, assembly GCF_004210375.1. Taxonomy (NCBI): domain Eukaryota; kingdom Metazoa; phylum Arthropoda; class Merostomata; order Xiphosura; family Limulidae; genus Tachypleus; species Tachypleus tridentatus. Next base: position 124,864,035 of record NC_134830.1, on the reverse strand, counting down.
TGGTAATGTTTACGTATATCAGTGTTAGTTTTTACACATATTGGTGGTAGTGTTTACATATATCAGTGTTAGTGTTTATATATATATCAGTGGTACTGTTTGCAGATATCAGTGTTACTGTTTACATCCATGGATTAGACTAATCACAGTAAAAAGATTGTGTGTATTTTAATGGTTTTCAAACGAATAACAAGAAAAAGCTAGATATAAGTATATTTTTCATTGTTTTAAGCACAAGTGTTAAAAGTTTAAAGCTAAAGGACGGGGTTCGAACCCCTCAAGCCCCCATCCTTTTTCGTTGCACACTTGTTGCACATCTTGTTCTGGAATACTTCGTCATCACGAAACACGAAGTTCGGTATTTCGTTTTTCAGGACTGCCTTTTTCTCATGTGTAGGAATGACGGGAAATGGGGTCATCATTTACGAAACGTTCCTGATTGGTTGAATAAGGTCAGTTGGTGCCCTGAGAAAAATAAGAGCTTCCGTTCTGTATTCATTATATTTCTTGGAATAAAGTGATAAACGTTTATAATGATGAGTAACATATTTTGTCCGAAATAAAAAAAAAAATTGTTTAAAGTGTTTTTATATTCGCAGTTTTACTTTCCATAATGTATATCTTTCATATTTCCTTTAGTTGTATGGTTTATATATGTGTGAGTTGTTTTTTTTAATTTTTCTTTGAGGTGACGGCTCATCCCTCGAATTCGCCTTGATAAGCCTCACTGTACAAACCTGACCGTCGACTTCCTTGGGTCGCTGCCAAACGACTTGCTTGGTATTCATCGTTAAGCCTAAAGGCCGTGACGAAGCCTTGCCGCATCCCAGTTGCGGGGTGGCCTCGGTTTTTATGACAGTTCAGGCGATGATTGGATGCCGTAGGACCGGTATGTAAGGTGTGACAAGGAACAGGTAGTACAAGTTATATGCCTAGCGGCAAAGTTTCTGCTCTGTCCCAGAAGGGTTACAAAAGCGAACTGGGGTTGCTAGAGACTCAAGGCCTCTTTTGTATAAATACTTCCGTGAAATAAAACTGAAACGTTCACGTGCTTGGACGTTTAGCTAGCCATGGCCTTTCGTGTCATTAAACGGAAGGACATCAAGAAACAGTCCTACTACGTGTGGTTCCTGGGGGCCAAAGAGAGTAAGGGGTTGAGAGGCGAGGAGTATATTCAACCAGTTCTCAGCTACTTGTTGGATAAAGAACGCGAGTTGGAACCCATGAAAGTGACCCTTCAAGTCAGCAACAAAGGGATAAAGGTCATACAGAACGTGCCAAGAAAGAACAACAAAGGAAAGACAGAGCATATTAAACACTTCATTCCTCATCACGCCATCACGTGTGTCGTCCAGGAAGACAAGCCGGACGACGACATTGTGTGTGTCATTCTACTTCTCTATAACCCGCTGACCAAATGTCCCGTCCATGTGCATGCTTATCGGTGCGATAGTGTGGAAACGGCTACCACGCTCAAAGGCCAATTGCAGACTCTCATAGACCGTCCAGAAAACCAGAAAAAGTTCAGAGAAATTGAGAACCGACTGGCGGTGAAAGGCCTCCTGCCCTCTCGGAGACTGAACTCTGATGGCCGCAGTACACACACTGACGGATCAGACCCCCTAGACGACTCCTTTGGATCGGACACCGAGTTGCCTGCCCGTAAGGATCACGTTGCAAGTCTCTACGATTCTCTGGCTGCTGAGCTGCGCGAGCGACTGAACAACCCAAATAACTGTCCGATTTTGTTGCCTCCCAAAGATTACGATACTGCTTCCAGACATGGGGAAACCGAAGAGAGGAAAAATTCACAAACTGGTAATGTTGGCTTACAAAGACGTCCTCGATCTGTTAATGGAAGACCTTCGAAGCCAAAGGAATCGAGTTCCAGTGGAAAATCCAGTGGAATTGGTTCTGAAGAAGCTCTGAGTTCCGCTATCCAGGAGGTGACGTCACATCCGGATTTCGAGAGTAAAGAGGTTGACCCAGACACCAGTTCAGACGAAGATGATTGGCCAGAAAGAGCTGAAGATGATCAAAACTGGAGACGAGATATTCCACGCTATCGACCACGCTCGCCTTCACCCACCATTAAAGCCCCCCCACCAATCTTGCCTACCTATTCTGACAGCCGACCTTTACCTACTGTTCATGATAAGAGTATCAGTAAACTAGACAGATCTAAGAATGACCAAGAAAGAGTCAAGGAAGTTATTTACAGAGGATGGAAAGGTAATTCAGTACCTTTCTCGTATCATTTACCGCAAGTATCCGATTTAGCTAATCGTTTCAATAGAGATGTCTCATTGGATAACAAAGCCAGAAATACTTTACAAGAACATAATGAAAGAGGCGAGATATACAGCAGAAACAAGGTGACAGAGGCTCCTCCTTCTGAACCAAGAGCGTTTCGTTCATCATCACAATTAAATATCCAAGCGCGAACCCCTTCTCCTCCACATGTTTCTGCACATCATTCTGTTGAAATGTCGAGACAACGCAGTCAGCCGGAAATCGAGAGGAATCGTCCTTACATGTACGATAGTAGTCGTATGGCTAAATTTACAATGGAACAACCAAACTGGCCAGTGGACTACAGCAGACGAATGGAGAGATCATATCATGTGCGCCCAAGCCGTTCTGCAGACCCCATAACTGCAAGTCCTGAACGTGGTTCATACAGAAGACCTCGGTCTCCAGAACCGTATCCAGAACGATCTGCGAGGCGACCTGTTGAAAGATATATTGACAAACGTCGCTCTCAAGCAGGGTTGCTCGTAGACGAGCAGAGAAGACGTGGGTATTTTGATCTCCCAGTTAACACTAAGGATTACAGACATAGTTTTGTCGAACCAGTACATTACAGAGTTCCTCTGAACTATAGTTAATGAATAACTACTGACACATTTTTACAGAACCAGTACATCCCAGAGTTCCTCTGAACTACAGTTAATGAGGAATTACTGACACAGTTCTACAGAATTAGTACATCCCAGAGTTCCTATGAACTACAGTTAATAGATAATTACCGACATAGTTTTACAGAACCAATACATCCTAGAGTACCTCTGAACCACAGTTAATGGATAATTATCGACCCAGTTTTAGAGAACCAGTACACCCCTTAGTTCCTTTGAACTACAGTTAATGAGGAAGTACCGATACAGTTTTACAGAACCAGTACATCACAGAGTTTCTCTGAGCTACAGTCAATAATGAATTACCAACACGTTGTTGAATAATTAGCGTATAAAGCGTTATCCTGAACTACAGATACTAGGGGATTAGAAACACAATTTTATAGAACTAGTACATCACAGAGTTCCTCTGGACGACGGTTAATGAAGAAGTACCAACACAGTTTTACAGAACCAGTACATCACAAACATAATGAGGGATCAGAGACACAGTTCTGTGGAACCAGTACATCACAGAGACACAGTTCTGTAGAACCAGTACATCACAGAGTTTCTCTGAGCTACGGTCAACAATGAATTACCAACACGTTGTTGAATAATCAGCGTATAAAGAGCTATCCTGAACTACAGATACTGGAGGATTAGAGACACAGTTTTATAGAACCAGTATATCACAGAGGCCGTCTGGACGACGGTTAATAATGAATTAACGATACGTTGTTGAATATCCAGCGCGTAAAGAGTCATCCTGAACTACAGATAATGGATTAGAGACACAATTTTATAGAACCAGTACATCACAGAGGCCCTCTGAGCTATGGTTGATAATGAACCAGCGTATTCTAACGACAGATATTAAAATAAATATTAAACAAGCCTGACTGTTACGACGATGTGCCTAAGTAATATTGCCATAGTAAACAGGTCATTATGTGAATATAGGTAGTTTATGTTATGGGGGAAGACTTAACGTTACGTTAACCCGTATTTGCTATTCATTTAAAAGGCCTTTTAACTTTTAATATTATTTTATTTTGTAAAAGTACACACGGGGTTGTGCTATTGAAAACTTTTTTTAAGTGTTAAGTAACGCGATATTGAAAGGAACTTAAAACAGGTGTGCTCCTGTAAGAAGAAGCTTTACATTTAAAACTGACTCGAAAACATTATAATTCTAATTTATTACTTAATTTGTACGATACGGTATGTATATATATATAAATTGACACTTGGGTGCATTATATTGGTAAGTGGTGTTATTTTTATGTCACAAGGTAGGGGGCGCTATACCAGATTTGTTTTCTGGTGATGGGCTTTTTTGTTAGGTGATGGAATGCTCTTATCTACTACTCAGTGTTTAGTTTTATAGTGTGTTTTTTCCTTTTTATCACTGATGGTTTTGGTTTTTTGTTTTATTTTTTGTAAATATACTTGTAACGTAACCCATTGAAGGTTGTTACACCTAACATTGTTTTCTTTTTGTTAGTGATACCCGGATGTTTTAAACAGTCAAAAAGTACAGTTTGGTGTGTTACATTTCTCTGTGAATGCGACACGAAAGAGACACTAAATTATAAAGTTTAAAAGAATAGTGTAGTGTTCTTATGGGTTATTTATAAACTTTTTAACCCCCATCTACGAACATCCCTGCAGGTTTTATTAATGATGCTAAGACATGTTGAACTTCAATTTAATAACAGCTGAGGTTTGTACAAAAGTATTTAATGTCACTCATTTGTAATTCGAAGTTTGAAGACAGTTTGTAACATAAACTCCTTTATGTATTTTATTATTCTATTTATTAATAAAAACAATTATTATTAAAGATTATTGCTTGATAAAAATGTAACATTATTTAAAAACAAACTCGTAACTGGCGTTTTTTTTTTAACTGAAAGCAAGTGCTGGTAACTAGCCAATCACTCGTGTCAACAGAAAGAGCAGGCGTTATAATTAGCCAATAAAACGTTTTAGTACAACTTTTGTAAATTGGCATCGTACTACAATGAAAAGTATAACAGGTTAGGAATTTGTTCATCCCATGTGTGTAAGAGCTTATGATACTAAGTAAAAAGATTTTTGGTATTCATACATTTCAGCTGACGAATACTTCATATACTTTTGTCGAAATGTTTGTGGGAGGAAATAAAAAAGGACCGAATTGTAATTTCGAAAAACAATGATATTGTTTATCATCCAAGTAAACAGAGACGAGTTTGAAACTAAAATGAAATTATTACATAATTTTTAGTTTTAAAGGATATTCTTACACTTATATTTTAAACATCTACAGAGAGCAATGTTGATTTTCAAATATATTCAATAAACAGAAAAAACACGTGACCCTTGGCTTCAGGGAAAGATATAGTAGGACGTTAGTAATCGAACTGGGAATCTGAAGACATCGAATTACAGAACTTGTGCTACAAAGCATTGTGGGTGTGTCGTAAGCGTGACAGTTATTCCCGCTATTTGGTGCTGCCAACCGGCTGGAATACAGATCAGACTGAGGGATAGCTGAAACACAGAAGTATGTCACCTGATCGCTCAGTTCAGTACGTGTGCGTCGTGCTGTTGAGGTAAAAACATAATAAATAAAGCTATTACGATGTCTCGATATCTTCTGTGGCACAGTACAAATAGCTCAATGTGTAGCTTTGTGCTTCTCAATAAATATGTCTATTACTTAGAGCTTGTTTCATTTTAACATGTTATATAAGAATATTGACAAGTAAAATGTGACGTGAAGAATGAATGACGTTCATTAAATATAGTTTTACTAATTAATGTAATCGTAGATAAAAGAATGAATTACGTTCATAAAATATAGTTTTGTTATTTACTATAAACATTGATAAAAGAACGAATGACGTTCAGTAAATATAGTTTTATTATTTGCTGTAAACACTGATAAAAGAATGAATGACGTTCATAAAATATAGTTTTACTATTAACTGTAAATATTGATATGAGAATGAGTGACGTGCATAAAATATAGGTTTGCTATTAACTGTAAATCTAAATAAATTATTTTAAGATACTACCATGTACAATTTGTACCTTAAAGTGAATGAAAATAGGAATAATAAATACCATAAAAGTTTGAATATAGGCCCGGCATGGCCAAGCGTGTTAAGGCGTGCGACTCGTAATCTGAGGGTCGCGGGTTCGCATCCCGGTCACGCCAAACATGCTCGCCCTTTCAGCCGTGAGGGCGTTATAATGTTACGGTCAATCTCACTATTCGTTGGTAAAAGAGTAGCCCAAGAGCTGGCGGTGGGTGGTGATGACTAGCTGCCTTCCCACTAGTCTTACACTACTAAATTAGGGACGGCTAGCACAGACAGCCCTCGAGTAGCTTTGTGCGAAATTCAAAAACAAACAAACAAGTTTGAATATAATACTTGTAAAATAGTAATATACATCCCAATAGATGGCGCAGGTTTTTTTATTTCCCCAGTCAGATTATTTGAATGTGGGTCAAGACCTTTGAACATCTACTTAGAAACTTAGCTAGCCACAGCTTGTTTTGTTAACAGATATTGGGAATTGTTAATACCATGATTAAAGGGTCGGGGGTGGAAAAAGGTAGATAATTATTGATTAAGTTGATTTGTAAGTTAAATTTGGGTATTTATGAGAAAGTTATCACTTAACTGGTGAGGCCATTTCCTCACCAACTCTTATGTTTTATTAGCCGTAAGTTATCGTAGGTTTCCTTGTCTCAGAATGATAAGAAATGTGACCTAAAACGATAATTAGTGGAATAAAAACTTGTGGAAAAACAGACTTGTTGTTCAAAGAAGATAAAAACAACAGGCTTAGAACGTGTGTACCAGTTTAATATATCCCTTAATTCTGCTCAATTAAACATACCATGCAAAACGAAACGTTCGTACTGTTTAGCAACGAACTTATAGAAGTTGTGTCTGTATAAACTGCGGAACCTATTACGCAAGAGGTCCGTGTATAAATTTAGAGATCCATTGCACAAAATGCTTCTGTATAAATTTAGAGATCCATGACACAAGAAGTGTGTCTATAACTTTAGAGATCCGTTACACAATATGCTTCTGTATAAATTTAGAGATCCATGACACAAGAAGTGTGTCTATAACTTTAGAGATCCGTTACACAATATGCTTCTGTATAAATTTAGAGATCCATGACACAAGAAGTGTGTCTATAACTTTAGAGATCCATTACACAATATGCTTCTGTATAAATTTAGAGATCCATGACACAAGAAGTGTGTCTATAACTTTAGAGATCCATTACACAATATGCTTCTGTATAAATTTAGAGATCCATGACACAAGTCTATAACTTTAGAGTGTGTCTATAACTTTAGAGATCCATTACACAATATGCTTCTGTATAAATTTAGAGATCCATGACACAAGAAGTGTCTCTATAACTTTAGAGATCCGTTACACAATATGCTTCTGTATAAATTTAGAGATCCATGACACAAGAAGTGTGTCTATAACTTAAGAGATCCATTACACAATATGCTTCTGTATAAATTTAGAGATCCATTACACAAGAAGTCAGTGTACAAATTTTAAAAAAATGCATTACACGAGAGATCTATGTATAAGTTAATCTTTTAATAATTTAAATTAAAAATAAATTCATTATTTATGGGCTTAAACACCATTATTACTTTATTCATCAACACTTGACATTTGCGTAGTTGTCACTTGAACAAACGTGTTCTTCCAGTCGATAGTACGGAAAAATAAAGGAAAGTTGACAAGTTTTACCACTTCTACAAAAGGAAAGGACCACAGAATTAAGGAGCGACATCTGACGTAATTATGGGAAACTAACTGCATCACGCCGCGTTCAGAATTAGTGAAGTGAACGGTTTAGTCTACGAACGTTTATCAAGAATTGAATATATAAATTTGATAAAGCCAAACACAGCTACCAGTTTTGTACAACTCCAACTTGAGAAGAGACAGACTAAATGTTCATGTTGAGTTTTCACATTAACAATTAAACAATGATAGTGTACTTATTCAGAAATGTCTTAATAACAAAAACTCAAGTAAATAAAAAGTACATATAATATTAAAGTATATCGTAATGGTTACAAGTATAATTGAATTACGTGTAAAAAAATACACCATCGTTTTGAAATATTAATATAAGTAAAATAAGATACTTTGAATAAAAGTAGATTAAAGGAAAGAGTACATGTTTGTTTATTGACAAGAACAAAGCAACACAATGGTCTATGTGTAGCTGCGGGTATCGAAACTCTAATTTTAGTGTCATAGGGCCTTGACTTATCTCCGAACCAATGAGGGATGAAGAACATAGGTAGTCGTCTTTTCACCTAATAGTTCTTCTAAGGAACCTGAACACTTCTCTTAAATAATTTCCTTAAGTGATTTTCCTAAATGGTCGTTTTCAGAAACGCGAGAGGCCTAAGAAACCCAAACGATTTTCTTACAGAAATGTTCTTTTTCTTAGCAACCGAATAACAAGTTGTTTCGACTGGTTGAATAAGAAACCTGTCATAACAAATACGTAATTAACCGTTTGAACTTCTGTAACATATGTTGTAAATCTCCCCTATTTGTTTCCAATAGAAATATAAAATATAAACTTGTTCACATGTACAAAGAATTATGGAACAAATTATTCTTACAAGTATATTTTATAGTGTTATAAAAACTGAGTGTTAATACTAAAAATAAGTTAGCATTCATTTCAAATTCCAAATAATTTTTCCATCAAGATTTGGAAAATATGGTACAAGAATTTGACAAAGAACTGCGTCTCGTTTGGAAATTTAACCTAGCTACCTTTTGTATCCACCAGTAGCAAAGAAGAAAAAAATTAAACTGATAAAAGTTACCGCGAATTTACAGAGTTCACATCAACCTGTTCTCAAGTTATAACTCTTATTCTATCCAGGGTGACTACTAGACATGACTGTCATTTTGTCCATAGTGACTGTTAGACATGACTATCATTCTGTCCATGGTGACTGCTAGACATGACTGTCATTCTGTTCGTGGTGACTGCTAGACACGACTGTCATTTTGTCCATGGTGAATGTTGGATATGACTGTCATTGTGTTCGTGGTGATTGCTAGACACGACTGTCATTTTGCTTATGGCTATTATTAGACATAACTGTCATTCTTTCCATGATGACTATTAGACATCGCTGCTGTTCTGTCCATGATTACTGTTAGACATGACTGTCATTTTGTCCATGGGGACTTCTGAACATAAATAAGAGTTGTTTGTAAATGAGAATGAAATACTCACTTGAAACGTAACTTACACAATTTTCTGGTATTTAGCGTTATAAAATCATGCTATCTAAGTCAAGAGGTAATTAGTTTTATAACTTATCAGCTACACTTGTCTGTATTTATTTTCCTACCCCTTCAGTAGGAATATTGAAACACTGTTTAAAACCCCTACATGGTTGACCTCATTTTCTATTGCAGCTAGAGAGACGTGCGGTTGGTACAGCTCTGTCTAGAATAGCTAACTGTACACAGCAAAGCTCTTGACAATTTGGGACAAGATATTGTCTGCTTTTCTCTCAACCTTGCTGGTAGAATCAACTTCATGACGTACAAAGTGACCTATTTATTTGCAAAGTAGGTTTAATTGTTGGAACAAGTCCGAGAGGTTCTTCTTCCAAGCGGGTTTCTTGGATTCACTAGGTATAAGATGCCAGACACGAGAAATCATCCACATAGGTCATGTGTGGTTCTTTCTAATAGGATTCCTGCAGAACTTATCTACGTAAAAGTATTAAAAACCACAATGTTACTTTCTTCAGTCAGTTGCCAATGAAAAGTGAATTTATTCATTGAAGAAGTAATAAAAGTTCTCCAACATTAACTACTTATCAAAACGTTAGAATTAAATAATCTTATCCGACCTGAAAAAGCTTGAAAAGTGAAGGTTGGTGGCGCTAAGTGTATTAATCGTGTTCATACCCATTGCCTTGAGCTTCTGAACTAGAAATAAGCCTTTTCTCACATAATGCCAAAGGTAATGTGTTTCCGAGAGAAATATGAGACAGCAATAAACACGTGCACACTGTAAAATACTCTCTGAAGTGTCCTTGTTTCCAGTTGGCTCCAAAAAACTTAGTTAGGCCTTGTATGTACACAAGTCTTTAAATTAATGTGAATATGGGTTTGGAGAAAACTTGTAGTCTTTCATAACACTGTCTTTATGAGAAGATAGATATTTTAACACAGTGGTCAACGTTAAACTGGTTGCGGCAAGGTAGTTTGTTATAGTGAAATTTGTTTCACCACATTATTTAAGTCACTTATCTTGTGGCTTGTCGTTATCTTTGTCTCGTGCATTTCTCGAGCCACTGTAGCATTTTAGAATGTCGTCGTGTATAATATGTCTTAATTATTAGTTTTATATAGAATCCCACTAAAAATATGAGATTATAAACATCTTATCGCTATTTTTATTTAATATTCAACAACCATAAGAGGAAAAACACTGTCATTTAGTGGAACGCTCGTTGTATTCGAGTGCAACATTTGAACATTAAATGTCTTACTGAAAGGATGTGTAGATACGTGGTTTTTCTTTACTGTTTATTTACGATAAGAGAAACGCATAGCTGTATTAGTGATGAAGAAAACTTGCAGTTTGTTGTGTACACATCTGGTCCTTCTCTGCTGTTTCCTAATGTTAAAATAAATATGAATTAAACTCATGTTAGTGACAGGAAATTGAAAGTTAATACTTGGGGCGTTGGGAAAGCATGGAACTTTGCCCCGCTCGTGGTATAGGGTACTGCATCAAGATAAGAAGTAAATTAAAATACTTTGTTGAAGAAATAAACATTTAGTTAAAGAACTTTATATAATAACCTTTGAGTAGCGAACAGAAATCTTATTAAACCGAAATTTTCACCTGATTCCAGACAAATGGCAGAAAATCAAAACGTATTTATTATACAAATTGTTCAGAAGTATAAATCAACGATCAATTCACAACTTATCATAAATAAGTTACATTTGTAAAAGACAAGTTAGGATAAATAAAGGATTTCCACACCTACATGGCACAATTTAAAACATTTCTTCAATTGTGTTATTTCTATCAATAATTCGTCTGTTGTGAACATTTTCAGCTATAGATGGCGCTCTAATCTAAACCTGAATGTGGAAATTTTACCAAAGCAAAAAAAAAAACTTGTTTTAAGAAGAGACGATTAAATAACCTTGAGACGCATACAAATACAATATTAGATAGATGAATATAAATTAGATTTGAACGATATATTCAGAAAAAACTATCTGAATGAGGTTATTAATATTCAACCCGCCCTCTAGTCTTGCCACTATACACTTAGTTAAATGTTTTATTATCAGTCCATATAGAATTTTGTGAATTCGTTTAAACACATTTAAGTAGACTTAGTCTTTACCTACACGTTTTCTTCGTTAAGAATTTGTCTTTCTTACACTTTTCAGCCCTGTACAGCGGTAAACCTAAAGGTTTATAACGCTAAAAATCGGGGTTTTATACCCGTAATGAGCACAACACAGACAGTTTATTGTGTAGTTTTTCACTTAACAACAAACAAACAGTCGAAGTGTAATTTACTGAGTTGTTAATTAAAATGCTAACCGTGTTGAACTTTATCCACATTCAGTCGAAACAAAGACAGACTTCAATTATTAATAACCAAAATTCTGGCTTATGTGCAGTGAATAGGGTTGAGTTGTTAAAATACAAATGACTCAATTTATCTTCATAAAAATTGTGAAAAATTCATAGTGTTTTCTTCGTTGATATGCTCAAAGCAGGGCAATGGTCTACCTGTGTCCTGTCCACTAAAAGGGGTCGAACATCTGATATTAGCATTATATGCCCTTAAGCTTGTCGTTGAATCATACAGAGGAATGAGCGAAGCTTGTGGAATATTGAATGTTTTAGTTATCGTAGGCTAGTAAATCTAATCTTGTGAGCACACAGCTACACCACGGGTGTTTAAGCCAGGTTTATAGCAATATAAACCTTCAGACTTACCATTGAGCCACTAAGCGGACTTAAAAGAACACAGAGCTGCATATATATTCAACAAGAAGCGCCCCCATGCAACCCAGCAAATACATTTTTGTATTGTCACTTTGTTTTACATTGTTAGATCGTATCACATAACCATTTTACTGAAAATTAGTTTATTATTATTGTTCAACCTATAAGTCGTGATAACTTTTAGTTAGGCTACAGATGATTTTGGTTATCACACTAATAAGCCTTATATTCGTGATAACGTTTAGTAAGGATACAGATGGTTTTCTTTATCACATTATTCTTCATTTGTCCGTTAGATATTTCAGGTCAGAGGTGCGTAAAAATAGCATTTCAGATTCATCTTTCGTCTGCCACCATTCAGTGCCGAGGAGGCCTTTCTTACAGAGAGAGACAAAAGTTATGGAGCAGCAGATAGATTATTATTTCAGAGAAATCTTACAAAAAAATTATCTTGCAAGCTACTTAAGTCTTATCGTTTAGAGCCTTTTATTCGATACTTCTTTTTAAAAGATATGTTTATCAATTAATAGTTTGAATGTTTCCTTTTAAAGACGATTGATAAAACATGACCTGAGACAATTAAACGTATAAAATATAATTTCTCAATGACCACTATCCGGGGACCTATTCCGAAGTCTTAGCGGTAAATAAGTACCTAAGACAGTTTAAGCAATTTGTTATTTTCTGTTTCATTTTTTCCTGTAAATTGAAAGTGTTTTTTTTTTTTTTCCTTTTCTGTAGGCAGTGTTAGTTTGTGTTTAATTATGAAATTGTTATCAGACTGAAGAAAGCTGTGTTAGTTTGTGTTTAATTATGGAACTGTTATCAGACTCAAGGAAGCGATGATTATTCCCTTTTGCTAGGCCTTTATCAGAGTTATTAGTTCCATTTTTTTTATTTGCTCCCAGTGGCACCGCGATAAGTTTGAGGACTTATAATGCTGAAAAACCGGGTTTCGATACTCATGATGAACATAGCGTAATAGCCCATTGTGTAGTTTTTTTGTTTAATTTTAAAGAAGTAAGCCATAGCAATTAGGACAAGAGCATACCGAGGCTTTACTCTCATTCATTCAGTCTGCCCCTGTGTAAGTAAAAAAACAACAGAGAAACATTAGCCGCGGGATGTGGGAAAAAATGAATTGTTTAATTAAATTATTAGAGAACTTCCAAGATTGTTATTGAACTCAGTACTGAAAATTATTAGAAACTAGATGAGTGTTTGCGATTTTTTTTTTCGAAAAAGGATAAAATAGTACAAGAGAAATTGGTGGAGACATTATTTTACACAGATACAGTTAGTACGTGTAGTCACGACAGTTTTATGTGTTGTGTATACATTATAGTCGGGCCCTCTCAAAAGTTCAGAAACGCCAGAGGCCCCTGGCTATAATAAGATAAAACATTAGAACAAAATAAGACAGTCAATGAATCAAAAGAAAAATGACATATAATATAAATATTTAATTTGTATTTTTTAAATTATTTAAAGTTTTGTTTGTTTTCGAATTTCTCGCAAAGCTACACGAGGGCTATCTGCGCTAGCCGTCCCTAATTTATCAGTGTAAGACTATAAGGAAGGCAACTAGTCATCATCACCCACCGTCAACTCTTGGGCTACTCTTTTACCAACGAATAGTGAGGTTCACCGTCACATTATAACGCCCCATGGCTGAAAGGGTGAGCATGTTTGGTGCGAGGGGATTCGAGTTCACGACCCTCAGATTACGAGTCGAACGCCTTAACCCACCTGGCCATGCCGGGTCCTACTTAAAGTTTTTTTCTCCATGCCAAACATTTTCTGTCAGTGACTTAACTCTCCAAAAGTGTTGTCTTTGGGTGTGGATTTCAAATCTTTTTGTTTCAAGCTTTAATATCAATATTTCATTACAGTGAAAAGTAACTTGTATCTTACTTAGCATATTTTTAAAACTTTAAATGGCTCTATTCTATTTCTATTATGAAATATACATTACTGTTATTTTTCTTGCAAAAAAAAAAAAAAGAATATCACTTGTTTGTTCTGCTATTGGTATGTCTTGAATATATTATAAACTGAATTACAAAAAGAAAAGCTATACAAGAGACGAAATGCCTTAAAACACCAGTGACGAATATTTACATTTTCTTACAAAATCATTACGTTACTTTAAATTTTATTTACCCTTCTAAAGTATTTATAACAAACACAAGCACAAACGGGTATCAATCTCGTCTATTATGAACTTCTATTAATCCAAATATTTTTATAGGAGCAGGAAATTTAAAATTACTAAGTGTTTTCAGAGATTATTTGATCTGAAGCTGAACGAAAACATTTTAAAATAGTTATAGTAAGTAATTTAGTTTGTAATTTCAAAATTAAAACAGAGTACAAAATCTGATATTTAAATATTACAAACACAAAAAAAGTTGAATGTAGATGTCACAAACAAATATGACAGGAAGTATACATGAATTTTAAATATACTGTACACGTAGTACACATATATTTTAAAGCGACGGCCACAAATTTTTGAATTAGAACAGACGGTACAGAAGGACTCTGAGTTTTAGACTTTATAGGTGGTAAGGTTGTTTGTAATTAAGCTACACAGTGGTCTATCTGTGCTCTGTCCATCACGGGTATCGAAACCTGATTTCTAGCGGTGTGAGTCCGCAAACATACTGCTGTGTTACTGGAAGCAAGGTGGTATAAGTGATACACAGTTCTTTAAGCTTTAGACAGGTGATACAGAAGGACTCTGAGCTTTAGATCGGTCGTACATAAGGACTTTACAAGTGGTATAAGTGATACACAGTTTTTGAATTTGAGACAGGTGGTACAGAAGAGCATTAAAGGTGAAACAAGTTTAAATATGGTCTTTATTAAGGAAATATTACAATGTTAGTAATAAACTACAATATTCATTGAAAAGAGATGAGTATGTGAATGTCATGGTTGAGATTGGGATGTCAGGTAAAGTTTAATATTTAATGGTATTCTTTGACTCATGTACATGATGTTAATTAACTTGTTATAAACAGATGAAACATCAAGTCCTCATAGCTTGCCTTAAGCATATATAAAACCTGATCTGTGAAAAACAACAACACGAACAAGTGAGAAGCCTTTTTTGAGCACAACCTAGTTTAAAATACGAGTAATAAACTATACCTTGCAGGACTTGATGACTCCTCCTAACGGCAGATTACTGACTATTGATATCTGGGAAAAAATTTGGCACAAACTAAGATGAATTAATATTGTTTTGGTTCTTGAAAAAACCTTTTCTCAATAATTTTAACGCTTTCTGGTTTTGACATGCAGAATAATATTTTATGAAGGGTTAAAACTTATTTTCTTTGATGTTTGAAATGACGTGGTAGGACTTGTAATTTGGAAACGTTAAGTAAAGAAATATATTTTTACCTGAAGAAAATAATATATGTATTTGATTATCAATGCATCCATAGAAGAAAAACAATGCCCTCTAGTGACGGTAAGAAAAACAGCTTTGTAACTCATGAATCAAATACCTTTTATGCGTATAATTTGAAACTTTTTAAAACCTCGTTCATTTCTGTTTAATTCAATAAATTATCAGTAAAACACTTATCAGTCATGCATATCTAAAAGTTTTGGCGATTTGGAGCGCTGACAATTAGCACTTTCAAGAATAAATTACTTTGATGTAGTTGTAGGGATTACAGAGATGCCAACTATTTCAAATGACTGAGCGTAATGATTGTAGACAGAGCCGTTTATCATTTGCGGCTACTAGGCCTGACCAATGTCTCTAAGCTGTTTATTATTATAACTATTATTATTTATTACTGCTATAGATTGCTCATTTATGACTGTATTTTGTGTATATAATAATTAAAATGGAAAAAAAAAGTATTTTGAAATTATGTCTTTTATTTAGTTCAAAGTAACAAACATACTGGCAAAACAACATTGAACATGTACAAACAGCAAGCCCTTGGATAAGGACTAGCTTATATCATGTTTATGACACTTCTTGTAATAGTTTTGCAGCTGTTGCAGCCTTTGCTTTCATGAGAATGTCTCTGGAAGGTTGGGAGTTATAACAACATTGTCAATTTGACTGCATACACATCTTGTGTGTTATGATACTGTTCAAAACTGAGTTGCTCAAGTTTGTCTGAACTTGCTTTTGTTTTTAGTCACTAAACTAAATATCCTTTCACTGTCAGCATTAGAATGGAAGATTGTAATAATTCCAAGCATAACTCTACACAGAATGTTATACTTCTGGTTGCCATTTTGATCCTTAACTATAGACAGCTGAATCCAAAACTTGTCAACATTCAACTGAAGGACAGTTTCTGAGAAAGTATCAATCTGATAGTTCAAATATTGCCCTTCCAACTTGTCAATAGTGTAGTGCTCACGTGTATTGACAAGGACAGGATACCTGTCTGTGAAGAAGCGTAGAGAAGAGAAATCTTTGCTGACTTTCAGTTTTGGATCAGCAACCTCTGCGTGAATCAGAAGTTCATCATTTAGAGGGAAATGTTTCACCATGTAATTTGTAGCTGCGATATAGTATTTCTTGACACTGGTGTAGAAGCTGATCAGGTCCAGGTCCTTTTCATATTTAACAATGTATTTCTTGGCAGCATTTCCAATAGAAACTGCCTCATAAGATGTGTAAGGATTCATCGATCTAGTCAAGTTCAGTGATGTTGCCTTCAAGATATTTTGGCTTGATGTATCTGACAAGTACATTTTTAACTTGTGTAATCAGAGTTCTATGCATAATATGTATGCAAGGCTCTTTTCTTTGCAATATCAAACTGGCTTGCTCAAATAGAGGAATTTCAGACTGAAGAAAAAAACAAAACAACAAGCTCATTTTGTTGTCCAAGAAAACTGTTAACTTGTCTAACTTGCTCTGTGCATAACTTTTCTTGGTTACTTCCTTGCTAGCTTTTGTTTTCTTCTCTTCTTTCATTGATTGTCTCTTCTTTAGTTCAAAGTCAGACTGCCTAAACATATATTGAGTAAAATCAAATGTTTCTTTGTCTGCTTTTGGAGACTGTTGTCTTGTTTCCCTGTGTGGCTGAGAGGATATCCTAACTGTGAAAGTTTTGCTACCTGACTGAACTGCACGTTGAGATCCTTTTTAATCTAGTTTTTCCTTTTCACAGTGAAAATACTTCTTCAATGGCTTCCACATGTCTAATATTCTGTTGAGGCACACCCCAAGTGAAAGCCATCTTGTGTTAACAAGTTGTAGAATTTTTCTTGTTTCTTTGTCATACAATCCTTGAAACTCTTTGAAATGTTGTTTTCTGCTAGCACTTTTGTCCAGAAAATAGTAGATATCTACCAATATATCAGAAACTGGGCAGTTCTCTGGAAGTTTTCTGGGCAGCAATATTCATGAGGTGACAGGCACAGCCCATGAAGTAAATGCTAGACTGTCGTCCTGAGATGTGTCCCATCACACCTTTACCTATATCAGACATAACTTAGGCGATGTCTGAAGGAAAACTAAGACAGTTTTTCCATAGAATTTACCTCTTTGTCAGTTTGTGGTCCAAAGCTTGAAAATATTCTCTCCCATTGAAGCTTCTCTCCATTCCACCATTGTCAAAAGAGAACAAACAATGTTTCTAAGCAAAGGGTCAAGATATCGTACAACCACTGGATACAGGTTTGATTCATCCATGTCTGTGGATCCATCTGTGGCTAAACTGTAAACACTGTTAGTAAGTATGCTTGAAATCATTTTGTCACAACCCAACATTTGTACAATGTCTGTAGTTTTGGTTCTAGCACAGCCATATTATTTCGCTATATCAGAGTCTGGGAACATTTTTCTGAATAGATGTCCTTCATGATCGGCTACAGGTAGGGGTAAATTATGAGCAATGACGAACTGTGTAAACATCACTTTTGCATTTATGGTTTCATATTCTGAATTCTTACTCATAAATGTCGTTATCTGCATCGTTTTTGTCTTTGCCTCAGCCTTTTGTTGGTGAGATGCCGATTTTGTATGTCTGGAACAATCGTTTATCCCGTCATGCGCCACAAAAATTTCGATGTGACAAACTGTACAAAACGCATGACTGTCACTAACTTTTGATGCAAAGATCGGATATTTTTCACTATACTCTTTCCTAAATTTTTGATTCATAGTTTTAGTCCTTTTAGATTTGCCAGAAACAAGACAATCTGGTGAACGAGGCCTCTTTTTTTTTTTTTCCATCTTGTGACCGATTGCATTGGTGTTCCTATGCCGCTTAGAAAACGAGGAATACCCATCTACGCAAGCGCTGATTGGCTGACAAGCACTGATGACGTAACTATTATAAAGTCCATAAAAATATATTTAGTCATAATATTCCAGGCATAAATCAATGTTTAAATAAAACGGAAGCTCTCCAAATGTGACGTTAGTATCTCAGGGTATGTTATTTATAGACAGATGACAGTCAAGTAGAGATCTTTCTGTAAATACAGGTGTAAAGAGTAGACCTTACTATAAATACAAGTGTAAATTGTAAATCTGTAATGATTTGTTTGTTTTTTTAATTTCGCGCGAAGCTACGCGAGGGCTATCTGCGTTAGTCTTCCCTTATTTAACAATGTAATACTAGAGGGAAGACAGCTAGTTATCATCACCCACCGCCAACTCTTGGGCTACTCTTTTACCAATGAATAGTGGGATTGACCGTCATATTATAACGCCCCCATGGCTGAAAGGGCGAACATGTTTGTTGCGACTGGGAGTTGAACGCCGTAACTCACCTGGCCATTCCGGGCCGCTCTCTTATAATGAATACAGGTGAACGTAGTAGACCTTACTATGAACACAAGTATAAATAGTAAATCGTATAATGAACGCAGGTGTAAGTTGTAGATTTTACAATAAATACAGGTGTTAAAAATATAAATACAGACCGGCTAACAAGTATGGACAGATTTTGATCTATCATGTAATTAATCAATAATATAATTATCCCTAACGTGCAGTAAATGTAATGAAATGATAATGTAGCCGACTGAACATGATCATGACCTGACCTCACACAAAAAATATTGTTGTAGTTGTATGGACTTATGTTTCTTTTGTGGAGTTTTACGCAAACCTAATCGAGGATTATCTGCGCTTTTCGTCCCCAATTTAGAAGTGATAAGCTAGAGAGAGACATGGGTAAAAGTGGGATTGACAGTCACATTATAACTTTTCAACCACTGAAAGAATGAGTCTGTTTGGCGATATGATTTGAGCCCATGACTTGCATATTGGGATTCTACAGACCGCACCAGACTCCTAGACTTATGTAAACAAAGAGAGTAATCAAATAACTTGTCTGAATTGTATGGAGTAACACAGAACGTTTTGTGCTATCTTCGGTAATAGTACACTAGTAAACTGTGTGAAAATAACGTGTAATTCTCAGGGTTAACGTAACAAATGTTAGTACTGTTTCTTTTGTATTTTCTGTGATAATAAAGTCATCATCTGGTTGGTATTATTCATTGTTTCTGTCTGCAATATTTGTACCTTTATTATTGTCTTTATTATATATATTGTAATATATGTGCGTGCGTAGAGCAAAAAATAATAATTATATAAAAAAATAACCTAAAGTCAGTGATTTGTTTAAATAACAATAAGCACTTCTATATCTCTCGTGGATTTGTCCTACGATTATGATGTCATAGAGTGCCTCCACCACACAGGTGTTCACCTGTAAGAGCACATTAAAAACAACGACAACAAAAAGACTTCATAAATTGATTTTGTTACCTGTTGCCCTTACCCCCACAGAGAAAAAGTCAGTTTTTCCAGTCATTCCGTCATCATATATGAAAAGAAGGTTCACCTTAGGCCTTGTTTTTGTAATTATTTATTTAGGCTGCCTTTTGCAGAAGATATGTACCTAATGCGCGTTTACTAAATTATATGCTTACATAACGTGTTTGTCCTCGTTACAAGGAATTAATTTGGAAGGAATGAGTTCTTACATTAACTGCTTTTGAGAAACCTCTTTGAGGAAGAAAACTATTTCTTAAGTTTGTTTATTCTAACATTACTAAAATATTGGAAAACAGAAAGGAATCTTAAATGAAGTATGAACTTCTTTACTCTTACTAACAACATAAACATCAGAGGGGTATAATAAAAAACAAGAAACCTAAGTTTCTGAAACCAAAATCTTGTAATTTTGGATATCACATAAAACAAAGTTTAACCAGAAACCATCTTTTACTATGTTACTCGGACAAGATAGGTACATTTTAGGGTAATATCCGTAGGAGTACCGCGTTATGATTGTTTCTGGTAATAATATATTTAAATAATAATCTTGCGTTTGTCTATCCACAATTTTTATCTCAAATTTATCAATCAAATGTTATAAATTTCATATCGTTAAAAAGGCCTTTGTCCGAAAAGTCCAGATTCCAAATTGACTTTTGCAATCAGAACCACTTTACCTGCACGAGAATATTACACACCCATACAATATCGTTGTCAGCACGTGACGGCTGGCTTCGATTTGAACTGTGGTTTTTGTTTGCAGAGTACATCACACAAACAACATTTAACCTGTGTGCAAATTGATATAAAATGAAAATTAGATTAAATACAGATGACATAGGCTTCCTCTACTTATTTAGGTCTAAAATTTGTTTTAGACCTTTAGTTTAAAATAGTTCGTTTAAAACCAAATGATCATCACTTTGTAAACCCGCATCCAGACGTGTCTGCATAATCAGCTAAGTTTGTCTTCATTACAGCTTTACATTTACTTTATTTTGTAATAACTTAGCTTCAGTTGATTTCGTAGACTGCTATAAACATCTTTCAGCTGCTTTTTTCTTTACTATGGTTTTTATTCTTCGCTTTGCGTGAGTTTCTTTATTTCAATATGTAAAACTGTGTCATACAGTGAACATTCATAAGTGTTTCATACTCTATACACTATTACAAATACCATTACTTTATTGTTTACTTTACGTGTAGTTTTACTGAACAAATTTTATTAAATACAGTTACGTCTATGTAAATTTGTTTGTCTGACGCGGGAAAACCTTTTCAAATAGACTAGAATTTATTGATCTAAAATATGATATCTGTGAGAAAGCGTAACTTAAATGCTATACGTGAAAAATTATGGAATAATGGAAACGACGGACATGAAAAATACTGCAAATATTTTACGCATCACAGCTAGTAATAAAAAATGTTTTATTAATTATAATAACTCAACTTTAGTGTTTATAGTTTCATGTCCCAGATATAACTTCTGCATGGTCGGTTGCTACATGAGTGTTTACAATACTATCTTTAAAACGAAACACTTACACAATAATAAATGAATGATCGAGACTGAGAGTCGTGCTAGGAAAATTCATGCCACCTGTCTCCAAGCAGTTTTTTTAATAATCTCGTTACTAGTATATTGTTTATGGAGTACGTAACAATTTTCTTCAAGTAAAATTTGTTGTTTTGTTTATAAGCACAAGGATACGCAAAGGATTATGTGTGCTCGAACTGCAGTTTTTAGTAGTGCAAGTCCGCAGACGTACCTTTGTGCCACTGGGAGGTTTAGTAGAATCTCTAACTTTGAATGACTGAAACTCATGTAATTACTACACACAACAAGAGATAATAAACTATTTCAACTATAAAAAAATAGAAATAACATTTTTCTAATTTTGACGTTCAGTTACTATTTGTTTTGTTTATTACATAAGTAAAAAGATTAAGTAATAAAAACGATGATAAATACGTATTGTTAAATATAGCTATGACGTCTTCTGTATATTACTAGATATAGCTGTGACATGTGGGTGATGACAAGAAACTGCTAATCTAAATTCCACGACGTTACTATAAAGTAAGATATAAACATTGCTTTAGAGAGGTAAAACTACAACCATATATTTTTAAGAACCTGGATGGTCCTGTAAAGTATAAGTCTTTCACAAATAATAGTAGACTAGGGTATTCTCACACATAATGTTAAAATGAGTTTAATGCGTCTGTAGACTAAAATATTCACAAAGAGATTTCAAAGCAAAGTTAACGAGTCAGTGAAATAGGATATTAACACACATAGTTTTAAAGTGAGTTTAACGTGTCAGTAGACTAGGATATTCACACACACACATCTCAAAGCGAGTTTAGCTCGTCAGTGGACTAGGATATTCACAGATAGTTTTAAAGCAAAGTTAACAAGTCAGTGAACTAGGATATTAACACACATAGATCAAAGCGAGTTTACGCGTCGGTGACCTAAGATATTCACACATATTTTTAAAGCAGGATGACGTGAAAGTGAAACCTGTTTCTTTCTTTTCTTGAACTTTCGGAGAATTGAAAAGGTGATAGTAATCGGTGTTTCTAATTCAATGATAAGTTAGTTTAGAAATATCTGTCAAAATAACTGTTTCTAACTAAAAACAAATATCAAACAAAATACGTTTTGGTTATTAAAACAATTTTGTACTGGTAAAGTTTACCAAGCCTGATGAATTGTGTTGTAAATGAATATACCAAGTGTATACAATTTCTGGACATTCTTGTATCACTGTCAGTAATTGTCCACCCAAGTCATCACATGAATTACAAACAGTCGGGTTCACCGATCTTAACTTTAACATGCTTGTCCTCTTGTTTTCGTGAGTGTTTGTTGAGTATATTAGAAATTGTTCAACGTTCATTTAAAATAATTACCCAAGACTGTTCTACAAACTTGGAAATGAACTAACGTTACACGTTCTAGTTAATACATATTAAGTATTTACCTGATCTCATATCGACACAGTTTAGTCCTACATGGAAGACCTCTTGCTGCTGTCCTACAGTAAATGATGTTACACGGGCTATAGTTATTAGTACAGGGATATATTTTTTTATTTACACAGAGAGAGAGTTAACCAAGGTTCAAGTGGGGTAAGAACCAGCAGAGTAGTTGTTACTCTCTCAAAAAGAGGACAAGATGGTTAGAAAGTAAGGAACTATAGCCTAATAAAGACTCGTCCTTGGTCCGAACTTGTATTCTTACTTTTTATACAGTTTAACACGAATATAAAATCAGAAATGTGTTCACCTAACAATAAATTCAGATCCGGTATTCCGTGTGAAACAAACGATATTGTATTTCAAATAATTTCGTGTTTTAGGTGTGGTTAGGAAAATGTGTGATGATGTCATTTCTCTATGTCAGCCGACCAACAACACCACAGATAGTTTTAACTTACGCCCCACGGGTAAAGCAGTCTGGGTATCTTATAAAGCTTGCTTTTTGTTTCTCCGCGTGAACGCACATCTCTCCATACACGTATGTAATTATTCTACTGAATGATCTAGTACAGCGGCTGTTACATTGGGCGGAGTGTATAACATAAACCAACCCACTAGTTGGAAAGAATTATATGTCGGAATATCTTTATAAAGGATGTCACATATCAGTGTTTTATTTTGAGAAGTTGGGTGGCCAATAGATGCATGTTGGAATTAGTACAGTAAAATAGTAGACAAAAGTTACTTTAATCAAGTGGTGTATGTAGGCAAGAATAAAAAGCCGATTTATAGACGGGTCGTAATATTTACATACGGCACGACATATTTTGATCGGTCGTGTCTCTGAAGACAAAGATAACTGAGAAGGCCGAATGTGTCGTCAAATGGTTGGACTCGTCCTTAGTGAACGGACCTCACTGAACTTTCGCTGTCTCGGTGTGCATGTGTGCTGAAAACTGGTGTTGGACAATGAGAGAGCACAGGACGAAGGTTCCGTCTGCGACTGGACGAAGAAAGGTTGACAGTACGTTACAATGGCATTGAACACAAGGTCGTTCTGGACAGTGTGACCTTCTCTTAACTCCCACGGAACGTATTATAGGTGATTAAAGCTAAACGTTCCCTGGCGGTCAGAGTACAGAGATGCGACACTATTCCTGAAACCATAGAGTTTTAACCTCTTTATCACAGTCTAAAAGAAAAGAGCCAACTTGGAGTTCATAAAACAACTATCACATGTTTTATCAAAAAGAAACATTTTGAAAACGTCACTTCCTGAAAATAGGACAGAAATATCAAGAAAATTTTTAATTAACCTTCGAGCCACGATTACCCATGATGGTCACGCCAAAGTTTCCGACAAGCGTTATAACGATTCTCATGTAAAGGATAAGAGAGTTACTAAGAAAGATGGATGTAAAGATGTAACGACAGACAGCGGTTTGTCACACAAACACAAGTTGCTTCTCAGTTCGTGCCGTCTTCCTAGAATAGTCCTTCTAGTCAGGGATCATGGGTTCATGGACGTACGGTTTTCTTCTGGTGGGATGGAATATCCGAAAGAGACTAAACCAATCTCTCAACGACAGGTGCTACTTGCAGCAACTCGAAATGACAGGCGTGTTGTAGCTCGACAGAGAAAGCCAGCCATAATTCTCTCTTTCACTGAGATCAGTAGCCGCTGGACTCACCAAGAATTGGGCCTGAAGTTACCACCTAAAAAA
Source organism: Tachypleus tridentatus (assembly GCF_004210375.1). Taxonomy (NCBI): domain Eukaryota; kingdom Metazoa; phylum Arthropoda; class Merostomata; order Xiphosura; family Limulidae; genus Tachypleus; species Tachypleus tridentatus. The sequence goes on along the minus strand of NC_134830.1, from coordinate 124,839,568 downwards.
AACAAAGAAAAACTTTCCACACTCTATCTGTCACGTGCAATAATCCTACATGCGATGGTTAGAGGTCTAGATTTCCAAATCTGTAGCCGTAGTGGCTCTCTGAAGAGAGTGCTGAATGGTAATAGTAACCCACTCTACTTACAGCACTTCAACATTTTAGTAGAGCCTCTAGAAAGACTTCTAGGAATTTAGTTATCATGGAAAATGATGAATATAAATTAATTTTCTGTAAATCGAATGAGAGAAGTTTCTAAGACCGAATACTGAGCTGTCAGTGATTTAACTTGTTTGAACTTACTTGACAATTTAAATTCTAAAATTACCGAAAAAACAATATAAAAACTAGTAACGCAGAACAACAATGACAACAGCTGATTACATAGAATAATAATGACGAAGGCTGGTAACACAGAACAACATTGGTTATGCAAAACAATATAAAAACTGGTAACGAGGAACACCAATAGTAAAAACTGTTTATGTAAAAATATTAACAAGAATTGGTAACAGAGAACAACAGTGATTACGTAAAACAACATAAAAGCTGGTAACGTAGAACAACAGTGATTACATAAAACAACATAAAAGCTGGCAACAGTGATTACGTAAAACAACATAAAAGCTGGTAACGTAGAACAACAGTGATTACATAAAACAACATAAAAGCTGGTAACGTAGAACAACAAAGACAAGAAGTGATTGCATACAATAATATCTGGTTACATACAACAAAATTTTAAAAGCGGTTAACGTTTACGGATAAAGTTTTTTTTTAAAACCTTTTTAATGAAAGAATTATGTGCTCTGATCTTATAAATAATCGGGTTTTGATGAGTTTTCCAGACTTGATAAAATAACAGTAGCCTCATTCCCCTTATTCACCCCGTACAAGTCTTATTCACACCGTACAAGTCTTATTCACCCCGTACAAGTCCTCTCGGCATAATATTTTGGCCTTTTTCACCTTAACTAACTTAACCTCGTGAAGCTCTATCACGTGCTTTTAAGGCAGTTAAACGTGTTTTTAAACTAGTATGCACGTATTTTTTTCAAGCAGTAACATCTTTAAATAGTGTTATGTATATTTATTCTTATCTTTCACTCAAAATATATGTTTATATTTGATTTCAAGAATAAATAGTATATATATATATGTATTTTAATTCAGCAGGGAAGCTGTTTAAGATATTAAAAATAAATATATCACCGTATTTTGGTTTCATATTATTTAAACTCTCCCCGAATTAGTTCGAGAACCAAGCAGAGCTGGTGATATTTTTTAATTACATGAAGTTAAAGTTTACAAATGGTTATCAGTTATTGATGGAAAACATAATATTCTTAAACGAAAACTAACACAAACGGTTACCGTGCTGCATGCCAATTTTATTACTTATATTTAAGGTATACTTAGCCTGCTTACAGCTCTCAATTGTTCCAAAGACAACACCTGGTACTATGGTACTCTCGTCGCCTGTAGCATATAATAAACACGTCAGTTGCTGGTGGTTTAAACTAAGTTCGACTAGTTTAAAATTTAGTTACATATGAAAAATGTGAAAACAATTCAACGTGAAGCAGAGAGCGCTAGTGATATCTGGACTAGTGATGGAGAACAGTGTGTGTTTCTTATACTGAGAACACGATAACACTTATAAATGAACCTTTATAAGGAACATGACCTTTTAAGCACATCAAACAGCGGCATTCATCTACCCACGATGTACTGCACAGGCACAAACTTCCTACAGCCTAACTAGTTCTAAGTTGCAGCTTAAAAAATCATAATATAGTCTCAGTTATTATAATTTTTATGCTCTGGTTTTATTAAAGGGACGTAAAGGCAGACAATAGCTGACTAGTAGGATGAATTGACTTGTGTTTGTGGTATACATTTAGTCTCTTCACTTCTACCATATTAATTATAAAAACGATGCTATTTTGAATTTAGTCATTTTTCAAAGAAACACTTTCCACGTCATTTCACATGTAAAAACTCGTTCTATAAACCTTCTTATTCCAATAATTTGTTAGGTTTTTCCACTGTTACATCCTGATATTGTTACTGTGGAACTAGCACAACTTTGTTTGTCCTAGTGTTTGTAAGAAGATGAGCTTAAACTACAGCTATTTGAGAGAACATTTATACTGAAACTTCGCCTCACGTTGGTCAGTCAACACTTGCTTAATTTCAGAAAGTTAAGAATTTTTCCTACAAGCACTTAACATAAATCGACATTTGAATGTTCCTGAACATCATTATTTATATGTTTTCAAACTTATATTAAGTTGAGAATTATCTTCGTAATACGACTCGTAACATATGATCATGATAATTACATTCATCATATAACAGGTGATATATCATTGTCATAATTATGTTTACAGTACCACTTGTAACTTACATTAATATTATCGCGACTGAGAGAGACACTAAACGCTTTAATAGACGTATTAAAAAACATAAAGCCGTAAGTGTTTTCTTTTAATCAAGTTTTAACCTTCAAAAGTGTCACCACACATTATAATGATACATTTTTAATGAAGTTTTTAACTTTCTAAAGATTCACCCCGCAATGTAGAGACATATTTTTAATGAAGTTTTTAACCTTCAAAACGGTCACCACACAATGCTGTCATACATTTTTAAAGAAGTTTGTACCCTTCAAAAGATCCACCACACAATGTAGTGATACATTTTAATGAAGTTTTAACTTTCAAAAGGGTCACCACACAATGTAGTAATGCATTTTTAATGAAGTTTTTAACCTTCAAAACGGTCACCACACAATGTAGTGATGCATTTTTAATGAAGTTTTTAACCTTCAAAACGGTCACCACACAATGTAGTGATGCATTTTTAATGAAGTTTTTAACTTTCTAAAGATTCACCCCGCAATGTAGAGACATATTTTTAATGAAGTTTTTAACTTTCTAAAGATTCACCCCGCAATGTAGAGACATATTTTTAATGACGTTTTTAACCTTCAAAACGGTCACCACACAATGCTGTCATACATTTTTAAAGAAGTTTGTACCCTTCAAAAGATCCACCACACAATGTAGTGATACATTTTAATGAAGTTTTAACCTTCAAAAGGATCACCACACAATGTAGTGATACATTTTTAATAAAGTTTGTAAACTTTAAATGGTCACCACACACTACAGTGATATATTTTAATGAAGTTTTAACCTTCAAAAGGGTCACTAAACAATGTAGTGATACATTTTTAATGAAGTTTGCAACCTTCAGAGTAATCGCGTTATTGACTGAAGCAGGGAAATAAACATTATAAAAGTACAGCGTTTATCATCAGAATGAGGATGTTATGCATTCCAAAACTGTTCCAGTTATAAAAGGAATGTCTACTATCTGTGCTAAAGCGCTCCAGTTTTGTTTTTATTTTGTAGTTCACCAAAGAGCGAATTATCGACGGTTTTAATGTTTGGGTTCTCATTAAAGACTGAGCTTATAACGTACGTAATTGTTTTTAATTAAGATAAATTATATTTCTTACAACTTCGAATGAAAATCCCTATAAAACGGATATAATGAGAAGTAGACTAATATTTCGAACTTTGTTGATTTCTTATCGATTTCAGTATAAACAGTAGTTCAGCATCCCACGACAGTTTACAGACTTACAACACTAAATTATGTCCCCACGGTAGACATTGCATATATAGCGCTATGTGGCTTTGATTTAAAACAATCTTCTACATAGGAAGAAGACTAAATTACGACTACTTATTTATATTTTGTTTTAATAAATAATGAACATATTGGTAGCTCAAAATAAGTGTGTGACTAATTTGGTGAGAGGAACACAGCCGATGTTTTGTTGTGGAGATTTTAAACTTTTGGATCAAACTAAGTTAAGAACCTTTTGCCTTTACAACATTTATTTAATCTCTGCAATCTTGCTGCCATCATGTGGCAAGATTTTGTACTAATGTATCATCGTATAATATGAAATATTCACTTATTCCGATAAAGTAATAAATACATCTTGGAACCATAAAATACGCACAAATATAAAGTATAACTAAGTCACAACGTTTTTATCATGGCGTCACTTGAAGTTAAATTAAAATAAAACGTATTGCTATATTATTTTAATGATAGTAGCATGGTTGAGAAACAGTCAGAAGACCAGATTGTTTTTAATTTCGCGCAAACCTACAAGAGGGCTATCTGCGCTAGCTGTCCCTAATTTAACGGTGTAAGACTAGAGGGAAGGCAGCAAGTCAACACCACACATCGCCAACTGTTGGGTTACTCTTTTACCGCCAAATAGTGTGATTGAACGTAATATTATAACGCCCCGATGGCTGAAAGGACGAGCTTGTTTGGTGCGACAGGGATTCGAACCCGTGTCCCTCAGATTACGAGCCGAACACCTTAACCCACCTGGTCATGCCGGGCCAAGAAGGTCAGAATTATAAAGATATATATATATATCACTTTTATCCTACACAGTCATGTTTATGACCGTTTTATTGGTACCGATCGTCAATGGTTATGACGTTAAGACATACTTTAATTATACAATACACACTTTCTAATCTTTTGTATTCTACTATCATTTTACTCTTTAGTTTATAAATGTTTGTAACTGTTAAACTGAAGTTTTGATAATACATAGTGACATAATACAATTTTCTTTAAGTGTTAAGAGTAGCATCAAACTATACTCTTCAAAAAAAGAAACGCAAAAGGGATATTTTTGTTATTTTAAAGAGAAATATATGTAATAACGTTACAAGCTCAGAGTATGTGATGTTACACGTGTTAAGGCACTGATTGTCAGACCAAAATGACAATAAAAGTTGTGCACTTTGAAAACGGAGGAAAAAAAACGGATTTTTCGCCAAAACGCATTCGTGTCCAATAAATTTGTTTGAGAGATCTGCATGTTCTGCAAATGCAACATGTGTAAGATCCCTCTAAAAGTGACGGGTTCTCGGTTTCCATAGCTCAGTGTTAAGCCACCGACACGCAATACAGTTACGCCAAGACTGACTGAAGCACAACGCAACAACGCCATTGGTCGCTTGGAACTAGGCGAATCTCGATCAGATGTTGCCAAAGCTGTAAATGTCCACCCAAGCACCATCACAAGGCTATGGAATCGTCACCAACAACATGGATCAACTCGTGACCGTCCACGATCTGGCAGACCTCGTGTGACCACGCCCGCACAAGATCGCCACATCCGGTTACGTCACCTTCGGGATAGGACCACCACTGCGAGGTCTACTGCCTCAACCATACCAGGGCTGCGTAGGATTTCCGATCAGACCGTACGCAACCGTCGACGAGATTCTTAGACCCCATGTGCAACCCATCATGGTGAACGTCAACGACGTTTTTCAACATGACAACGCCCGTCCTCACACAACCCGACTCACCACTGTCTTCTTGAGACACCACAACATCGACGTTCTTCCCTGGCCCTCCAGATCACCAGATTTAAACCCCATCGAACATCTTTGGGACGAGTTGGACCGACGTCTACGACGGCGACAACCTCAACCGCAGACTCTACCTCAGCTTGCAGCAGCTTTGCAGGCTGAGTGGACAACAATTTCACAGGATGTGATTCGTCATCTCATCGCTTCCATGGGCAGGAGATGCCAATCAGTTATTGATGCTCACGGGGGCATACTCGTTATTGACGTTGAGTGACGTTAAACTTCAACTAGTGAGCGTGTACTTTGCCTTTGCAGACCTTGGATGTTCAACAGTGAATGTGCAAAGTTTCACACATGTCATACAGAACTACCCGGAATAAACTTGTTAACGATGTGTCTCAAATTTTGCCTTTTGCGTTTCTTTTTTTGAAGAGTATATATGTGTTTATCACATGGGATCTGTGATAAACTGACTGTGCAGTAAGGTAGTTCACTTACTATTCGTTTGTTAGTAAAGCTCTGCAAGCTGAGTCATGCCAAAGCGTTTTGTTTGTCGTAAAATCGCTCACTCACTGTTTGTATTGAATAAACACGAAACAAGTTTGATATATTGTTCTTCTTAGAGTTTTTGGGTCCATAATATGTGAAATCATGATGACAGAAGGTAAAACATTTAAAATAAAAACAAAACAATTGCATTTCTTAGAGATCATTGAGACGTAAGTAGTTCCCTGGTTATAACATTCCAGTGTTCCTTGATGTTAATTCTTATTCAAAGCATATTCAATATTCACTTACCAAAGAAATAAGGCCAGTAACGATTCATACATACTGTTTATTAAATTGTTATTGACTTACGACCTCTGGTGAGTAACCAGAATAAATACTGTGAACGTGAACTACGTCACGGGTGGATTTTCCTGACCCATGGAGCTTCTGATCTGGTCTTTAGCCCATGTGTTGTATTAGATGGTTACTTAGCTGTGGGGGAGGGGGGTATAATTGTGCCTAATCCAAATGTCTAAACAACATGAGTTGTGAACGAGGATTAGAAAACCTACTTTAATTAAAAACAGAAGAAGTGTCGATAGGTGGGGGTTGCCAACCGGAGCTAGATTACTGTACATTGTACATCATACTGTCTCATGGACAATCCAAGTACTTACCAAGTGGAAGTAGTTCGTAAGTTGGTCCTTGAATGGGAAGAAACATTACTATTAAAAGAATACAAACTATTATAAATACATACAATGTATTAAAATAGTTTTAAAGATGTAAGCATCTTGTTTCAACGGAAAGCTACACAAATGGTTATCTGCGTTGTGTTCGCACTGTGGGTCAAGTCCTAAATTCTAGCATTATAAAAAAGTCCAGAAACTTAACGCTGAGCCACTAGGCGACTGAAAGAAACACTTTACAGTTAGGGTACAAAAAATGTAACCAGAACAACAAGAGAAGCGAAAACAGAGAAAACTAAGACAGCGATCAATTAGATACAAAGTAAACCAAACAGACAAGTCGTTGCAGGAAATACAAACCCATTTAATGTACGGGAAAAAAATAAAAGTGTTTCAGAGGAAGTAAAATAACAAATATTGAAAAAACTCTTCAAAGTATGGAACGATTGGGTTTTAAACTTTCACTTCTAATGAAGTTAGAATGCGGACAGAGAGAACTTTACGTTTTATTATAATAACATTTAGTTTCTTAGCTCGTTAAAAAGTTCTAAATCTCTAAATTTAAAATACGACAGGTGTTTGAGGGAGAAACTGTTTTTGACTTTCATGTGTGTTTGTATATCACTTGGTGTTGGGTATGATATAAGAACCTTTTATTTCAATCAACGTTTCGATATTACGGCTTCATCAGCGACAGTCACAATGAAATCACAACGGCGAAACGTTGACTGAAAAACAAAAGTTTTTCATTATTATCTTCAGAGTAGAGGTATTTTTTGTAACTTTCTTGCAAAAATATCCAAATCCCTCCAGTACGCACTAGAAATTTTGAAAAATGACAAAAGTCGGTATAGTCTTTATCATTTTTCGGTGGTTGTCTACAATCTGCTACAACCGAGTAACTTGTGCTTGTAAATTTCTGTTTTGAAACTGATTTTTTGTGTCTTTATTACACAAAGTTTTAAAAATATGTTAATATATGTTAATAGACTAACTTGGTGGTTATATTTCTTACTTTTGTGGTTGTAACCAAATCTAAGGCCAAGTTATGAGGAGAAAACACTGACCGCGCAAAAAGGCCCTAGGGCAACTAACAACAAATATATTAGGTTCCCCCATCTTCGTACGTTGCTACCTGACCGGAACGAGTAATTCCCATGACGAGATCCTGTACTAACACTCCCCCCTCACCCTGAGATCCTGTACTAACACTCCTCTCTTACCCCCCCTCCCCCCTTCCTTCTTTCTTCCGCAAATCTTGAACTCAGCAGCATGAATCGTAACTACTGCGCAGCTGGTATGGCGCATTACTAAGGTTTGTTAAATATCAGTTGAAATTTAATAAAACAGTCTTGTCATAGTTACTTTAGTATATTTTATACAACGTGGGCAAGGCTGTACCCGCATTCTCACAAAAAGTCTTTTTTTTTAGACCTATAATTACTTATTACAACGCTCTATCTTCGTCGTTCATCAGCCAATAAAAACGCTTGTTAGTAATGATCAGCGCACGCACACTTGTAACTGCAGGTTGTTGAGATAGAGGTGACACGTATTCGGCTGGGTTGAGCAGGACAGTGACGTGTCTGAGACCCGGATTAATTGTAATCTAGTAGTACATAATACTTTAACTAAATGAATTAACTTTATGATTTATATTTTGTAAAACTGGTGTTAGTGCGAAGTTTAGAATATGACGACACCCATCTGCCGTTGTCGAGTTCTGTACATGGGCTCTGCCGTGCCCCACGTTACTAAAGACGGTTTACAAGGTATACAAGAACCGCTGAAGGACCTGTACCCTGATCAAGGCCCTCTCACCGCCAAGGGTATTGATTCGTGGTTAAGTGTTTGGAGCAACGGTCTTTTATTAGAAAATGTCGACGAATCTTTACGAGAGGTGACGAGGTTTTTCCATATTGTAAATCTACATTACTGTGCTGCAGTTCGCTACGTCGTAGTTCCCGGCAGTGGAAGCGATAGAACTGAAAAGTTTCTACCTTTAGACAGTCCCTTCGCTCGCCACGCTTCTCCCGAATCACCCACCAATATTTGCCTGTATCCTCCGGCGCACTACAGGAATTAAAGTTCTGGAATGTCACGCCTTCATCTGCAAGAAGGAAGCTGCAGCAAACGCTATGGTACGCTGTTGTTTCCATGCGTACGCTGACAGCATGTATGCCCGTCAAATGGAGGAAAACCCATATTATCTCGAAAGCCGTAGAAGTCGGTCAATGTTCGGTTTGGACACTGTCCAGAAAGTGGAAGCGTGGCGACACCAAGCTTCGCCAGAAAAGGAACTTCCTGAAAGGTCACCAATAGCCAACGGTTCAACAACAGTCTCAGAGTTTAGCCGAGGTTTAGTCTCTGGCGCGGAAGAAGATAATTATAAGGTGTGGACTGGACCTGCGCCCATGGAACGAGAGATGATATATACGGATACTTCTGGCACCATCCAGAGAATGAAGTCCACAGGTATTGGATCCACTTTGGGCGTTTCCAGATCCTCCCGACACCGTCAGATGGCACTTCCATCTCGCGTCCCTCCTCCTCCTCCCTCAAATTTGACTGTCAATTCTAGTAAAGGCAGAGCTGACAAGATCACGAAAAATAAAAATGATCAAGGAGCGCCTCCTTCCGTCGTAAATGGAATACAACCTGGGATATTTTTGTCTCGGCCAAAAAATGCACAAACCGTTTCCGGTGTCTACACAGGCGGACGAGAACAGAAAAGGAAACGCATCCCCGTTGTGGCTGCGGAGGAACCTCTTTACCAACCCTCGACCCGCCACATGAGTGCCACTGCTGCTGTTCCCCAAGAACAGTATTACCCACAGCATGGAACTGCCTCTCGCCAGGCTAAAGCTCGCCAGAAAAAGAAACATGACAAAGATAAGTCTTCATCTGATTTGGACTCTCCTTTCAATACGGGGATTTACAAGAAGAAAGGCCATTTAAATGAGCGCGCGTTTTCCTTTTCAATTAGACAAGAACATCGTTCCAGATCTAACAGCTTGTCTAACCTTCATTTTTTAACGAATGGAGATAATCCAGTAACTAATGGATGTAACGACCAGGCAGGTCCTAGTAACAAACACGGGGTCATGGAAAAAAAGGAAAGAGAAATTGCTCAGTTGTTTAGTGGGCTCGACCTGACGGGAAACGGACTTAGCCCCAACACCAACAGCAATTTCCTTTGTAAGAAAGGTTCTCGTCATCAGAGATGAGGTAAGTTCTAAAATAAACCTGCCGATTTTACGTGTAAGTTTGTATAATATACGTGCGTGTGTCGTGTCTTCTACTAGATCTGTTTTCGGCGTACCATAGAATATAGATATAGTAATGTTTATCTAATTTTATACACCAAAACTGAACTGGATTGAGAACTTTTCCCGTTCAGAGCTTTGGAGACGAGAGTATTATATCACTCCATGTTATTTTTATGCCCAAACTGTTCCGAAGCGTCGTGTAAATTATGAATTTTTAAATTCATTTTGTGTTTTTGTTTTTCTATTATATAACATTCTGTAGCTTTCTAGCAGGTTTAAACAAAATTTGGACTGTTTGCGAATAAATGAAGCTTTCATCAAAAGTAAACTAATATATTGATTCATTACAAGATATTTTCTGGTCTTTTAAATCAAGAACCTTCTCAGGGTAGCCTCACGAGCCTGCAAAAATCTTGCAACGTCATAAGAAAAATGGTCTATCACGCATAAAGTTACGGTAGAAATATTTCTTCACGATGCACGTTATTTAATACATATTTACACGAATAAAATTGATTTTTTTTCTCAGATTTTTTTTCTACTAATCCGAAATAACTTTCACTATTACTTCATCCCTTTTGTTGACATCTATACATTAATAATTATTTTAGGTATGTTATAGCCCTGTATTTCCTAGTTGTTGTTTGAAAGGTTTATATTTTCAGTCATATGTACGATGAAAACTTGAGTAAATAACTACATTGTGGACAGGTCAAAAGCTATTAATACGTCACAGTGTGTATACCTATAAGTGTGGATATACTGATCTCTGTGCCTGACCAAAGGGTATTATTTCACATATAGTACTTGTTTTGATGGTGTGAAACTACGCACTGCACTATTGACAATATTGTTTCTGATTTACACTGGTGATGGAAGTGAATAGAACATTTCCTGACAACCTTCGATGTAAACGAATGCATAGCTGAGAAATATTTAATTACAGTTTCACCTACCTGGTGTGTGTATGTATATTACATATTATAGCGAAATAGACCGATTCCGTATTACACACGTTTTAGCCTAAACTTGCGGTGTGGGTAACACGTTGTTTAACTGCATCAGTTACGACGGAAGGAAGTGTTACGTCATTAGTACATTTCAGGTCGTTGAAACGTAAAAAAAAAAAAATGGACCGGTTTGATAACAATGATAGGGTGAGACGTGCTTACTGTTGTGTCAGTTGTTCAAATAATTCATGGTGCGAGTTTAAAAACCGGTTAATCTTACAAGACATCGCTGGTAGAATTCACTTTATCACATTAGTAGTTTTCAGATATGACAGTTTTCTTCTGACATGTAATTTCTAAAACATTTTTTTTCTCTGACACTAAATTCAATTGGCGGTTTCATTGTATCGTTAGAGGCTCAATTTAATCTGTTGAAGTAAAACTCCTCGCTAACATTCCTGCTATAGTGGTAGTTGTGTATGTATGAGGCGTACATTCTAATTAACGCACAACAAATATTTTGTGTGTTGTGTTTTCATAACGTTAAAAATGAGTAATCAACCATCTGCTTCTATTAAGTGAGGTTAACACATGGACGTTTAAATTTGGCCAATATGTATAATCCGTGGTCAAAACTATTTAGAACATCGGTTTATGGAACAAAGTAGTCATTGTGATACATGGGTAACTTTGTTCCCGTATTGTTTTTAATTTGTACGTATTGAATTTACGTAAGGAACAACTAAACTTGCTACTTTGGAACCAAGATACGTATTCCAATTTGCACGAGGATTTTCTCACCTAAATTCTATATCAGCTAGATATTTGGCGCCATCTAGGTATTTAGCATTGTATCAGGAATGTAATCCGTTTCCGGAATTTGATGTTGAGGGTATTTGATCTGCTACCACCAGAACGTAGCTAATTAGTGCTTGATAAAGATGGTCAGTATTTTCACTAAATATGGGTCAAATACATGGCTAAGATAGATATCATCGGTCAACTGTGTTCGTAGAGTGAATACAGTTTTACACTGTGTAATGGGCATAGGAAATTCTCAATTATAATCTGCAACTAAAATTGATACGGAGCTGCGCTTAAATTATCAACGTACCTCCCCCTAAAAGTAATTATACTGGACTCGTCTTCCTTCAAAAAAAAAAAGTGATTTAGTGCACTTGCTATTTCCCGCGATTCTATATTGGTAATACAAATAAGTTATCATATCCTTTTATAAACAAAGGTATTCAACAGCTTCGACAAATCTCCCAACAATTCCGTGTTGATAACCTCGGTTAAGAGAGGACAATCTGCCAAGCTCGATGAATGATTTGTGTATTGATTGAAATATAATAGGTTTGTTTTGTTAAAATTCGATGAAAGCTATGACGTATGCCCTATTCTAGTGACCTAATAATCATGTGCTCAGAACGTCACGGTCAAACACCAAAAATGACTTCCTACATTTACACCAAGATAACTTACGTTATGTATGGAGTAAAAACTGGATTGTAAAGAATGCAGACTTATTGTGATTTTATGAATGCCCGTTTTCAGTGGTTTTAACAATAAATACGAAGGGAGAAAATAACAAACCGGAATTATTCCTGAAAAGACAATTGCTTCAAAGGAGGAGATAGCTCCAGGCGAATCGGTGGTTTCGAAACGTTTCAAAACTGACGTTAATTGGATGTTGTGTTGTTATGTTGTTACACTAAATGAAGATCCAAGAATTCTTTATAACGAGAAACTCGCTTGAAATAAAAATGTATCTCTGTACGGCTGGTATAGGTATTAACACTTTCCTTGATAAGGAGAGAACAACGTTTTGACCTTTCTAGGTTATCTTCGGGTCGAAGATATCACACTTATCTTATTTCTATATTTCGATTTTACATGCTTTTTCTGCAATTGGAAATCATCTGTCTTGTTTTTTTGTAATCGACAGGCAACGGTGCCAGATGTACAACAGATTAATATAATTCAATTTATATTAATTATAAGTTACCATATTTAGTTTTATAATGTCTTACCATTTATATTAATTATAAGTTACCATATTTAGTTTTATAATGTCTTACCATTTATGTTAATTATAAGTTACCATATTTAGTTTTATAATGTCTTACCATTTTTGTTAATTATAAGTTACCATATTTAGTTTTATAATGTCTTACCATTTCGAATTTCATAAATTTGTATTACTGAGGACCTCTAGTAGATGTCGCACCACAGTTCAGGAACCTCTTCTATAGTGTATCAATACATATTCAAGGATGTCTCTACACTGATAGCGCACAGATAACTAAGTCCTGAAAAAATCGAGATTGTAGGCCAAGACGTAAATTTTCGGGAAACATTTCTACTGAACACGCTGTTAACTGGCGAGTATCATACTAATTAGTACTAGCCCAACTCAACAATTTACTTTTTAGAATTAGCCTAAAATAATGCACAATTGGAACTTAACTTTGTGAAACTGTCTTTACAAGAAACTCTGGTATTATATTGGTATTATTGTGTAGGTAAGATATTAAACTCCAATTTTTTATTTTTTTATTTATTTTTTATTAAAGCGGCCCCCCGTTAGTGCAGCGGTATGTCTCCGGATTTACAACGCTAAAATCAGGGGTTCGATTCCCCTCGGTGGGCTGAGCAGATAGCCTGATGTGGCATTGCTATAAGAAAAACACACTTATTAAAGCGTGTAATCCGCGTATTTTCTAGCGTATGGTATTGCATCAGTAGTCACGAGTATCGGGTACGAGACATGCAAAACGAACAACAGGTTTTAGGCTTCGGTGCGTGACGTCAGTGTCAAACTAGCGTGGTTTATATTATTGTAACAAAAACTTAAGTGTCGTGTTCAAGAAGACAAGTTTTTTACAGAAACTTTGTTCTTCTTTCTTCAAGAAGTTGGATCTGTATCACAATAGGTTAAGTAACCAGCTGGTAATAAAAGGAGCGTGGACAGTTTTCAGTAATTTATATAAATCAACGTTCACAATAGATACAAAAACTGATAGTGAGAATTTACAATAGACACGTGGTAGTTGGCTGTAATTTAATGTAATGAAACTATAGCATTCTCTTAACCCTAACATTGTTTACAAGTTAAGAATTAAAGTTGTACATGATTCAGATCTTAGTTTCTAATTAATTTTACTTCATTATTTTATATACAATGAAACATCAAACCAAACAATCGCTAATGTATTGGACAAAACAATTGTTCATGTTATGAGTTTTTGTATCATCTTTGTCACAACGCCAGAGGCCAGTAAGATGTCCTTAACCACATAACAGTAAGAAACACTTAAAAACACAAATCTTGTTATAATCAACCATTCTGATAGAATTGATTTATCATAGTAAGTATGCCAGGATCATTAAAAAAAAAAAAAAATAACGCGAAGTGTTTAGAGTTACAGGTTAAACTGATTAGGTCTAGGGTCTATTCCCTACTGTGTGTTAATCTTGTATATAAATATTTACTCACTGGTTACTGTTTGAATTATTTGTTTGTTTGTTTTTTAAGTATTAACAAACATGTTTATAAAAGTAAAGAAAAACGTTTGGGGGGGGGACGAGAAGGTAAATATATGGATGGTTAATATCAACCCTTCAAAATCAGTGCTAGTAATTCCTGATTCACCCTGTACTTAACTTCTTAAAAAAACACCAAATTTTTGTATGAAAATTAACTTCAAGAGGTAACGACAGCATCTTTTACACTAGAATTATGTTGGTGGTTTTTCGCTACTTATCAATAATATTTATACAACGGTTACTGTATGTAAAACTGTTACATCGGTGAAACTGGTTGGCATCATTGTTTTTGAATTCTTACGTAATAAGAAAGAACAAGAAATTCAAACATTTTGCTCTGATATTTACAAACATTCGCAGAACTTGTGACTAAATCACTATTTGTAGATATTGTTATTAAACTGAGCTTTAGTGTTGTAAGGTTCCGATGACCTGTTGAGGATATTTAAAATATTTCCATGAACACCCTGAGCCATTGCTACATAGGGGGTGCTACCGCCTGACTGATAACAAATACATTGTTAATAACACTAAGCAAATCTAGGCTTAGAAATGTTTGTAAAACAAAATTGCTGAAAATTCCGCATAAAATTTGTGATAAGTTGTACAGACGATGTTTTTTACCAGGTTGTTCTTCAAAAACAGATTTTAAGAGAGAACACATTTCTCTTTTAAAAACATTCAATTTAATTTTTTAAAATTCTAAACCTTTTCATGACTTTGAGTAGTTATTTCGTGTTTTAGAGTCTAAAAATAACCACATAGCTTAATAAAAGTAACAACAAACAAAAAGTCCGGGCGAGTTACCCGGACTGTGAATCCAAGGTCAGTCGTTACTATACCATTTCTTCAAAATCGCGCTCCCTTCTTTGGGGCCATGGGTGCCTTTATAAGAACTTTTGAACACTGTTCGATAGGTGTAGCACAAGAGTTCGCAGTGAGTGTTGTTGACTAGTTGTCTTTCTAACATATAAACATTAAGATCAGAAATGACTAGTGCAGATAGCCCTTGTGTAACTATCTGAAACAAGCTGTTTGTTACAGAACAAACGAATGTACCAAGATTTATCAACTTTTTGTTGATTTTAATTTTATTATACCAGAAAGTAATAAAATGTCTTAAGAGCCATTTGGCTCAAAATTTAAGGATTAATCCTTTATCTTGAAACTGGTTATAACATTTTTGAAACCCTTAGTTTAAGAGTATGTAACTTAGACGTGTTAGTGAAGTTGATCTGTGGAAGAAAATGTTGTATTTGATAATTCTAATGTTTTTATTGTAACTTATTTCCTCTTCTAACTTCTGACATATGGTTGAGATGGTGAACCAGAGAAGAAAAACTTGCTACTTTTGACTGTTATTAACACACCCAATTTCCAGGCGAACCGGTTTCAACCTGTGTTGGATAAGCAAAGTCGAATTCCATTTTCTCTTGGGCGACTTGTGTAATTAAACGCTTTTACCCTAGAATAACATTTCAAACTGTATAATCGGCCCCTTCCAAAGAATGGACAACAATGTTTCACAGACCAACATGAACATCGAAATTTTCTGTTAGTATGTAGAGCCTTTAGTCGCCTCGGAAGTAACGGTACAAGTTTATATAATCAGACAGTATCGGCCAGTTAGGGGAAGGAGTGCCAGCCAGTGAGGTATGGTCTTTAGTAATCTACACGAGGGGTAGCACCGACTCGTTTCGAAAGTTGTCTCCGAACACTGCTTCCGATTTTCCTGGACTACGAGGGATCCCATTACAGTTGATGTACCATTTAAAGTCTTCTTGTGAGCTAGTTTGGAACTATCTTTAAATAAAATTGGGCGTGTTATGCAGACCAGGACTTTACATTGACGCTAGGTGCCAGCAGACAAGTACTTTACCTTTAAGGTTGGCACCTTAAACCTTGGCGTTAGACACCAAAAGGAACATCTTACCTTGGTCAGTTGTCTGCTGGTAACTATGTTCAAGGTGGACTATCTGCTCGTGTGCAAAGTATAAGTTTCTATTCTTGATATTAGTATAGTACTTTTAAGTATTTTTAATATCTCTATTATTCACAGCTGGGTTTTAACAGGTTGGAGTGCCATCCATTTTACCACACGGAGAAAGACTACTTGATGCTTGGGTTCTACTCATTGAGCCTCGTGACTACAGATAATTATTATTTGAAAGGTCTTATTTCCCACATTTTGGGACTATTGTACCCACAGTGTAATAGAAAGAACGACTTTGTAAAAATGATTAGTTTCCTCTCTAAAAAAATCAATTTAACTATTGGTAAAATAAATAACAACTTTTACAAGAGCTGGCAATCGTATACGAAAACTGGAGACTGTTAACTGACGGTTATGACCTACTTGATATTAACGGCATATTTCTTGCTAGTGGCGTTATCATGTATCTTGTCAAAACTAGTAACTTTCATTTATTCTACGTATTATCTTTTGTTGCGCCTCGTAGCTTGTTTGCATAAACGCGAAGTAACAGGACATTAAGTAATCATATGCTAAGAAAAGTACCTAACCCTAATCCACAACACGATTGGCTTGAATAACAAAATCTGGTTTCTTGCCTTGCTATAAACAGGTTTTAACCAGTTAAAGGCAAATCACCACAAACTGTCGTTGTGTTGATGTCATGTCCTTAGATCGGCTACTTGCATTTACTTTAGTACAGTATTTGGCTAATTTAAAGTCAGTTAAAAAAAATCTAGAAAAGGGTAACTTTGTAATTGTTTTTGATAAATTTTCACCATAGCCTCGGTATAATTTAGTTGGTGCTATTTTAGTTACACTGAAGTTTCTTTTGACGGAATTTTATTAGTCTGTTTTTAATTGTTTGCAATAAACAATCTTTTAGTTGAAAATAGTATGGAAAACACTTTTCTATAGTTTTCAAAAGAGTAGAGTTTAGTTCGCAGTCTCGCCAGTAGACTTGAAATATACAAGGAAAACTTTTTAGGCTTAGTGATTTCTGAATAATTATCTGCTTACTAATTATAGTTTGAGTTGTCATTATTTTAATGTTAACTATATATTATTGATATACTTCACATACTTCGAAATATTTAGTCGCTTACAAAAGTTACTTTTTTTTCTCTTCTTTTTTCTAGATACCGATGCCTAGGTAAGCCCCAACGCCGAAAAATTGAGATTATACAAACAAGGCCTCACAACCCAACCAAGTCAATGGACTGAATTTAGTATTCACTGGCACGTGAGTTGTGTAACCTCGTCCTCCGCAGCTAATTACGTAGTTAGGACGATTGAATTGTATGCATTATGATGTAGAAAACGTCATCTGAGAAACGGAACTCTTTTTTTTTTTTTCTCAAGGTTCTTGACATCTGAAGTTGATGCCTTTTGAATGCATGAACGAACATAAAAACGAAAGAATAAAAATAAAATGTTGATGTCGGTTCTTGCAAACTTGACTAGCTCTAAGCAAGACCTGCAAGTGCGTAAGCAGAATTGGGTTGTTCGATATTAGAATAGAGGGCGTGTCCATATTCTGAGAAAATTTGTTCCTTGGAGAAACCGTAACACAATGCTGAATAATAGTTCCATTGTGCGCATGTTTATTTAAGTGGTATCTAGTGGAGTGTAGGAAAATTAATAGAAAAGTCGTTGTGGCTAGATGCCAAAAACTGCCATATTAATGTTGTTTTTGACTTAAGAATCGAGAACAAGTATTAGTCTCATGTGAAAAATGAGATGTTTTTAAATAGAAACAAATGTTGTATCATCAGCTGACTTCAATTTTTAATTGTAATGAATGTTAATGTACATACATAACTAATTATACGAACTTTTAATCTCGTGTTTACCCTGTTATAACATAAAATATATCATGCATACAAATCTTTTAGCCAGAACTGATATAGACCGTGCTCTGTATTAAAAGGTATATCGATAAGACCACAGGTTTTTGTGCTATTTTTTTAATCACGAAAACTAAATACTGATAAATAGGCTTATATAAAGCGAGATGGTTATTCGTTTATAAATTGAGGACGATATTGACGATTTCTGATTTTTGTTATCTGCGCTCGTTGATTGTTTTAAAAGCAAACTTGTTCGTACAATATTTCTTGATTCATATCATTTTGTTGTTTTTTTTTAAATAAATTTCTATTAAACAACTTACTTGTCTTTCTCGAAATGTTCTTTCTTATGTTGTAACGCTTCATATTTTAAAAATTAGTGTTGGAAAATTTAAAATTGGTTTGGGAGATGTTAACAGTAAATAGGGAAAAAAAAGTAAAACTTAATAGAAAAAAAAGGATAAACAGTGTAAAATAAATACTACTCGTTTGCAAGAAATATTTTGGTGTTTCGTAGAAGGTAAAAATAATTGTTGACGTCATTGTTTGTGGAGGCTGGCAGGAGCCCTTTCTGTTTAAAAGAGCGTCCTTCAATAAAATATTACAAGGTCAGAATCAAAATTGCGTGATGCGATTATTTAAGGTTGAACTGTAAACGTCCAGTTACTGTATCGTATAGAAAATTGTTCCAAACGTTGAACTGTTTGCAGTTGGTACTGTATCATATCTATAAACAATCTGTGTATACACGTTGTTATGCTAAAGGCTGATATATAAACAATTTGTAGCAGGAATACTGTCATATTAATTGATAATTCATAAACCGTATGTGTAATAAACAATGTTATATCAAAAGTTGATGTATAAATAATTTCTATCATGTATATTGCCATAAACTTAAAATAACTGTGAACGTCACCAGTTTTCCAGGTGCAATAAATGCAGCGAAAGAAAGTTCGTTTAGTGTACAGTAAATTATTATGTGAACACTACCTATCGTATTGGATGAAAAGCTGACTTGATAAATAGTAGTCCCGTTACTATTGTTGTTGTTAAATATGTGTTTTAATGAGTTTATACGTCGCTGGATGGTTGGTTTAGAATGTTTAATATTATATTTTGTTTGTCTATATAGCTTTGAGACTTTTAAGATTATTGTTATTCCTAAATTAATGTTTCTCTACTTGACCAATAGGTGTGGTATATATTTCCTAACACATTGAGTGTAAAGATGATTGCGTTACGAGACTATTCTAGGATACAACACTAAATATAACTGTTATGTATTAAGTACCATATCTAGCATACCTTATATTTTGATAGAGTATTGCATGTTTTAAAACAATAACCTTTTACATAAACAACTTAAATAGCCCGAAATTTGTAAAAATAGCGACTCAACTTGATGTCATTTCCAAACGGTTTAACGTATAGTCATAATATTTGGCATGCGGCTTCTCTGTAATAAATATGTGAATGTATTATAACAGAACTACTATATTATCAAAATTGGATATTTTAGATTTGCAAAATATCTTGTTTTGCACATTAACTAACGTTTACGTAACATTTTAATAAAAGTATCATTGAGCTGATAATCGTCTATCGTTGTACACATAACTGCCAAGAAACCTTTAAATTTAATAGAAATCCTAGAAATAGTAATACGTACTATATTATGAACTGTTAATATCTATATGTTGTCTTTCTATGTAACCACTTCAATGTATGTGGATTGATTTTCACCAAAATTAGTATGGAGGTTCATTAGGTACATTCAGGGGTACATACAAATTTTCAAAATAGTATTTTCCGGTTTTTTACCACTACTTCCCTGTTTATTGACCTTACCAAAGTATGAGGATTCATTGGGTCCATGTGAAGATGCATGCAGATTTATGGTTTCACATTTTGCGTTTTAACAGTTTTATCCGCGTCTTTTTACAATTTTATGTAAGAGAAATAACTTTTCTTGTTTGAAGATAAACTTTCATTAATTATGAATTTATACAATTTCTATCCAGGGAACGGGTACTCCAGGTAACCATAACTATAATTTATACATAAGCACGTCTTATTAATTTTCGGGTCTTGAACTTGAATATCTTGTGTTTAATTTCCCAAAACAAACTTTTAAATTAATCTTTCAAATTGCCTAAGATTTTCAAGGCGTATTATTTTCCCTAAAGAAAGATAAACGTTTTAAAAATGAAATATTTTATTTAATTTCTTAACAGCGAAATGAACTCGGTATTTTAACATTTACTTTATTTCTGAAAAGAGTGAAAATTTCAGATAAATATATGAAATAAAAACGAAATTCTGAACATAATTGTCACTTGTCTTGTTTTCAATTTTATGTTTGGGTTTCAATATCCGTGGTTGGTACAACAAGGATTAATCTACTGTGCAATTTGTGCTTAACAAGAAACAAACGTCTTTATGCGTTTATTTTAGTGTGTAATTTGTGGATGTTTTATTGTGTGGCTTATTCTTGTTTTGAGGTTGTTTCTCGTACACTTTTGGTGTGCTGTACTTGTGTGCTTTGTTGTCTGTATTTTCTTTTTATTTGTGTTGTTACCATCACCAGTTTCCAACTTGAAAAATACATGCCGTACGACATGTACTAACGCTATCTTTTGTGTATGAATTCTAATTAAAGCTCATATTGTTCTTATTTGGTCACTAAAGTACAAAATATATTATGTCCAAATAGTTGGATATATTAACAACGTAGAAAGCTGTGTTCCGTTACAGTAATTTAAATATTGCATTAACTGTATTTGTTTTACATGTTTAACAAGCAATTGTGCAGCTTACGTTCAGTTGCACAGTTGTTAGTGCCTGTGACTCTGCATTTTTCTATATCACTATTTTTTCAAACTTTATTTTGATGTTTCAATTCACTGTTTTCCCCATAGGCTATTAGTGTAGATATTTATTAAAATAGAATGGAACTAATAAAAATATTTTAATTTTTTTCAGACTGGAAATTTCTTGAATAAAAAGTCCGTACGACTGTTTGCCTTGGAGTTGAAAATATATACAACAGACTGGACACAATGTTAAATAAGCGTTAATAACAATATACTATTAATGTACTGTGGTAATGGTTATACAACATACTAACGTACCAGAACTTTAGTGAGACTTTTACCCTGAACATAACACATTATAATAAGTATGGTATACATTCGTTGTTGCAAGAGTTGGCAGTGGGTGGTAATGACTGGCTGCCTTCCCTCTAGTCTTATACTGCTACATTAGGGACGGCTAGCGCAGATAGCACTCAAGTTGCTTTGCGCGAAATTAAAAAACAAACAAACCGTTGAAGACATAGTGTGATTGCCCTGAAAAGGGCCGGAGTACTGTGGGATACTGTGGCCCAAAGTCTACACAACAACAAATTCTTACTAGTAGCCGACATGAAAGTTAGGGATGGAGGAAGAGGTCTTCTGCACCTGACCCTCCTGAGTATTCAAAAATTAACATACCCAAATACCCACAAAGAAGAAGCTAAGCTAAACATTGTGTGATTTGGACGTGGCAACGTTAATTGTGTTTGGAAACTGCGTTTGGTATTAGAGAACTGGTTTATTTAGTTTATACGCAAAGTTTGTCTAATTACGAGTTTCCACAATAGTTATTTGATTGAATTAACTATAGAGGAATTATATTTGGTCGAAACATAAATATATTGTGATCAAAAAATGCTCGATTTAGTACTTCGAAGTTTATATTGAAAGTTATCTCGCGTTCTAAACCACGAAGTTTAGTGACTGAAATTTTGTTTCATAATGTTAGTATACACTACTTTTAACCATAGTATTCATTATTTTCTTGTACGAACACCGAAGAATAACATAATTGTTATAGATAGGCAGACTTGCATCCTTTGTCACGAGATATTGACTTACGCCACAACTGTACTTTAGTATAATTTATACACCTGGGGGAAGGGGATCTGTGTCAAACATGAGGAAGGCTGTGATTCCGTCAATACAATCTTTACACGTGAAGGTGTTATCTGGATCAAACATGAGGAAGGCTGTGATTCCGTCAATACAATCTTTACACGTGAAGGTGTTATCTGGATCAAACGTGAGGGAGGCCGTGATTCCGTCAATACAATCTTTACACGTGAAGGTGTTATCTGGATCAAACGTGAGGGAGGCCGTGATTCTGTTAATACAATTTTTACACGGGAAGGTGGTTGTAAATTCTATAAGGGTTGCTAATTGGTTGTTGGGGTGTGTATCAATGGTTTGGGGTCTTGGATATAAAGTTCTAAAGCTATCTTGCAGGCTTCATTTGTTGTGACTCCTGTGAAGAGGGATATTATATTAAAACTTGCCATTAAGGCTTTATGGTTTAGTTGACTAAGAATATATTTAAAGTTAAGAGTCTTTGAAAAAGGAGCCGGCTGAAGTTACATATTTAGAAAATGCTCACGTTATATATTTACCTAGGTTGTAGTTAAATGATTCATAGGTCGACATTATGGGTCGTAGTAGACAATTAGGTTTGTGAGGTTTGGGGGTTTCATAGAGTGTGGTGTGCGTGAGTCGGTCTTTCGCAGGTAATAATAAATGTTTTCTGAGATTGTGTTGGTTTTTTTCATTTGAAGTAGTGTTTTGTTTAACTGATTTTTTATGTGTGTTTTTTTTGGATTTGTGTTTAGTTGTTTAAATTTGTTTATATCTGACAAGATATTGTTCACTTTTTGAATGTATTCATTTGTGTTCATTATAACTATAGCATTGCCTTTATCTGCTTTTAGAATGTTGTTGTTGTTGTCTTGTTTTAAGTTTATAGAATTAATACACTGCTGGCCAATGAACATAAAGAAAATATATGCATTTTGCGTTGTTAGACTCGACAACTTATTTGAATAGAGCTTCGAAAGATGAAAATAAGAAAAGGCAAATTAAAATAAAAACACTTTTTTTAGCATTTAATAGGGAAAATGTGAACACTATAAAATTAGCCTAAATGCTAGCTTGTCAAAAGACCATACCAAAAAGAAGTCCTAAACAGGGTGGGAAATGCCCAGGTCTTGGTAGTGAGTTGCACGGCTGTCATTGCGAATAATTGCAAACATTCACTTTGGCATGGTCGATATAAGCGTTTACAGAAGGCTGGCTGAAATGTTATTCCAAGTGGTGAAGATGACTTCACAAAGATCATGCATTGTTTGTAATTGACGTCCATTTCTATAGGCTTCCCTTACCATCCACCCCCAAACATTTTCAGTGGAATTGAGTTCGGGCAAACACGCTTGATGGTCCAAAAGAATCACGTTATTCGCCATGAAAAAGTCCTTTGTCCTGAGGGCATTGTGGATTGCAGCGTTGTCCTGCTGAAAGATCCAGTCATTTCCACACAAGCGAAGGCCTTCAGTCAATAAGGATGCTCTCTCCAACATGCCTATGTAGCCAGCTGCTGTTTGACGCCCCTATTTAACCTGAAGCTTCATTGTTCCTGGGAAGGAGAAAGAACCCCAGATCATGATGGAACCTCTTCCACTGTGTCGTGTGGAAAATGTCTCCGGTGGGATATCCTTATCCTGCCAGTAACATTGGAAGCCATCTGTACCATCCAGGTTAATTTTTTTTCTCATCAGAGAACAAAATCTTTGTTCACTATTCTATGTTCCATGTTTGGTGTTTCTCAGCAAAGTTTAACCGAGCTGTTTCGTGGTGTGTGGAAGGAGGCGTGGCCTTTGAAGACGTTTACGGTTTTTAAAGCCTTTCTTTTGTAGATGCCCTCTTATTATGCTTGAGCTGCATGCTGCGTCCGTAAGGGCCTTAATCTGGTTCGACGATCGGCTGGTGTCTTGCTAGACAACCAGTCGAATCGTCCTACTCAACGTCGGCAAAATTTCCTTGGACCGACCACTTGAAATTCTCGTTCTGTATCTCTCAGGGTCTTTTAAAAATTTTGCAACAGCAGTTTTACTACGCCCAATCTCACCAGTGATGGTACGTTAAGAGAGACCTTACTTTTGCAGCTCGACAATTCTGCCACGTTCAAACTCTGTCAACTTTTTAGTCTTTTCCATGTTTTTACCCAATGTAACACAGGATATATCAGTGGGAGATGTTGATAACACTAATGCTTGAACACAAATGACTAAATTTCGTTACGTGTTTACCGAATAACGCTTCGTTTCAGTGTGGTCTTAAACTTTTAACCAGCTAGTATTTAGATTAATTTCATTTTGTTCACATTTTCCCTATTAAATGCTAAAAAAGTATTTTATTTTTATTTTCCCTGTTCTTATTTTCATCTTTCGAAGCTCTACTCAAATAAGTGGTTGAGTCTAACAACGCAAAATACATATTTTTTCTTTATGTTCATTGGCCAGCAGTGTATCTTTTTGTGTGAGCTTATTTTTTTTTTTTAGATTTATTTTCTGTGAGCTTATTTTGATAATTTTGTGTGAAAATTATTTGAAAAAGTAATTTAAGATACTGTTTTGTTGGTGTTTTAGGGAAATAGATATTTTCAGTTCTACCTGGAAAGATATGTTGTTGGTTGTCGGTAGAAATGTTGTCGAAGTTGTCGTCTTTCTGGTGGTTGTTTTTCGTTGTTTTATTGGTATTTCCAGTTTCTGTAGAGTGGATCACCAGTCTTCTAGCTAGGTCTTCTAGGCAGGCTTTCATTTCGATGGTTGGAATATTTCTCGGTGTTACTGCGAAGTTGAATCCTTTGTGGAGTAGATGTATTTCTTCATTACTTAATTTTCGGTCGGATCTGTTAATTACGAGGTTTGTTGGTGGTTCGTCATGTTGGCGTCTTTTCTGTTGTTGGCACCTAAATTTATCTAGTTTCTTGTTGTGACGGATCTTTTTTTTTCTTGTCGTTCTTACTATCTGATACACAGTTCAAAACAGAAACATGAGGAAGGCTGTGATTCCGTTAGTACAATTTTTACACGTGAGGGTGTTATCTGGATCAAACATGAGGAAGACTGTGTTTTCTTTAATACAATCTCTACACATGAGAGGTGTTATTTGGATCAAACATGAGGAAGGCTGCGATTACGTTAGTACAATATTTACACGTGAGGGTGTTATCTGGATCAAACACGAGGAAGGCGGTGATAACGTTAGTAAAATATCCATGTGTGAGGATGAAGCCGTCCCGAGTCTTAGTGGAAAATATTTTGCAACATAAAGATGTAAAACAGTTTTAATAAAATTCTAAGTATAACTTGTTGTTTGCATCTGGATACCAAATTATGAAACTTAAGAGAACCAAGCTGAAGGATATCAGGTTACCATGACGGTTGTGGGGATGTCCTAGTGGCATTAAAAATTGCACGTATAATAAAACTTTGTAATGGACAGCATCTGGTTGTTGTGGAGACACAAGTGTAAAGGACTTATTTATGTTAAGTGACTTGAAGACGAAAGGCGGAAGACTTTCGAAACGTCGTCCTCTACATTTGGTTTTCCACAACAGGCAGATGCCGTCCATTCTATAACGTTTCATCATGAATACTCTGCCTAAATAATCTATCAAAGAATACAAGTGTAATGTCAAAATATACATGGAAACCAAGATATATTGAATGATTTCTGGGAACAAATAGCTGGTAACCCATAATAATGCTTTTTAACATAAAACGCGTGTTTGATTTTAATGTAACATATTTAAAGACCTGCTATAATCCTGTATATCAGCAGGTCGATTCATTTATATTTTTTGTGTTAAACTGGAAAAGTTCAATACATATTGTACTTTCCCTGTTTGGATACAAATAAGAGTTACGATTACTGACACTAGATGTCAGAACGTATAGTTTCGAGTTAAAGTACTTCTAACCTTTTTGAAAATTTTAATAGATTTACTTAAATACCACTGTAATCGTATATATAAACGCTCGATTTCATTGTTCGTGTGTTGGAATAACCTTCCATATCTACTCAATCTCTGCATTTGGATTGTTTCATGTGGTATATTATTATCACAGAAAAACTTAATAAAATACCACTGCTACTTTTCCGTAAATGTTTCTTATTCGACGAATTGTGGTGAAGTGCCTGTATAGCTACCTTTAAATAAGGTAAACAAATCAAAGCCTATTTCAATTAGTTGTGATATGACTATCCCGTGAATAAAATATCTGTGGAAAATTGTAGCTGCTTCAGATACTTTGAGTCCTTTATATATTTAAAAACGAGTAGTATGACGATGACCGAAGAAGGTCGGAACGTTGTTCGCTACTCCACTAGTGCTTTCTCTATCCATACCAGCCATTTCTAACTATATAATTTTCTTTACAAGGGGGCTTTCTCGTAATCACGGACTACTTTGAGTCTTGCATGGCCAAGGAGTTAAGAGCAGTAGACTCAGTAATCCGAGGGTCGCGGGTTCGAATGCCTATTACATCAAACATGCTCGTTTGTTTTTTTTAAAATAAAGGGTGTTTCAATGATAGATTAATTGCACTATTCATTGGTAAAAGAATAGACGAGAGTGGTGATAACTAGCTGCCTTCCCTTTAGTCTTACATTATAGTTTTCTAAGAATGTATTGTTGTTTGCCCTTAAAAGATGTCATCTTTTTTATTTATGGAATTTCGGTTGAAATTATATATATATAAATATAATTAATATAATTAAGTATTAAAATGTGAACAGAAATAACTGAATAACTACATCATATAGTTTTCAACAAAAGTCCAAACGTCATTTCATCAGATTTTTTTACTTTGGGATGGCCCAGCATGGCCAGGTGGTTAAGACACTCGACTCAAAATCTGAGAGTCGTGGGTTCGAATCATCGTCACACCAAACATGCGCGCCCTTTCACTCGTGGGGGCGTTTTAATGTAACGATCAATTCCATTATTCGTTGGTAGAAGAGTAACCCAAGAGTTGGTGGTGAGTGGTGATGAGTAGCTGCCTTCTCCCTGGTCTCATACTGCTAAATTATGGACGACTAGCGCAGATAGCCCTCGTATAGCCTTGCACGAAGTTCAAAACAAAGCAATCTGTCGTTGGGGAATATTAATCTTTAATAGTGTAATGTTTGACAATATTTATCATTGAATAACACTTTATTTTTTATTTTGGTATTTGAATGGATTCTTAAATTAGATGAACCTAATAATTTACGGATACAAACCATGAAGTCATTAGCAATATTCAGTGTTAACATGATAAAGTCTAAGGATATATTTACAGTTAATCTTTGATTTTAATTTTTGTATCAGTTTTTTTTTTCTAAAAATATTGACAATACTCAATCAAGTAAATGTTTATTTAAGGACCAACTCAATATTCTTTCTTTAACCTAAGGCCTGGCATGGCCAAACGCGTAAGGCGTGCGACTCGTAATCCGAGGGTCGCGGGTTCACGCCCGCGTCGCGCTAAACATGCTCGCCCTCCCAGCCGTGGGGATATATAATGTTACGGTCAATCCCACTATTCGTTGGTAAAAGAGTAGCCCAAGAGTTGGCGGTGGGTGGTGATGACTAGCTGCCTTCCCTCTAGTCTTACACTGCTAAATTAGGGACGGTTAGCACAGATAGCCCTCGTGTAGCTTTGTGCGAAATTTCAAAAAACAAACAAACAAAACATCTTTAACCTAAATGTTTTTTTCTCTATATTTCACGTAAGATACGTAGTTGGTAGTAGCCAATTAAAAATCTCTCTAATTTTATTTGTTTGAAGTTAAACAGAAAGGAACACAATGAACTATTTCTGCTTTGCCCACCATGGGTATCGAAACCTGGTTTTTAACGTTGTAAGATCGCAGACGTGCCACTATGCTACTGGGGCCCCATCTTTAGTTAACTAGTATAAATGACACACACAGAAAGGATATTGGCACTAAACTGCCAAAGATACCATAACTAATATCAGTAGTTTTCATGTGACTATTTGAGATTCAAACTAAAATTAATATATTAACATGTATTTCTAATTCAATCATAAATATATATCGTTCGTTTTGTTAAAATTTATTTTCTCTGCTTGTATGTTACCACATGTTTAACATGAATATTGCCCCCGATAGTACAGCGGTATGTCTCCGGATTTACAACGCTAAAATCAGGGATTCGATTCCCCTCGGTGGGCTGAGCAGATAGCCCGCTGTGGCTTTGCTATAAGAAAAACACAGACATGAATATTATTAATTCCTTTTTGTAGCATCATGCTTATTACGTAATGTTGTAGAGGGCGCTAAAGGTTGAAGTATTATTATGCTTTTTTGTTTTGAACGTCTCCCATCGAAATTTTATGTAGCTTACAGTATTTTACTTTGACAAAGTCACAGAGTTTAACTTTGAATTTATTTACTTTTACAGTGCTTGAATTTCACTAAAGCCTCACTGTATATATGTCTGGAATCCAACTCAATCATAGTTTGACTGGAATATTTTTGGAAGGAAGTTTATTATGTCAATTTGCTTAGTAATTTTGCGGTTTGAAATAGCTTCAGACTATTCTCTTATTCCAGATCTACATTACACAGGTAAGTTACTGTAAGGCTTAAGATATGTTGAAAATAAAAGCATTGGGTGGTAGTTACAAGTAAAATTATTATTAGACAGTTAGCTAACGTGTACTTTTGTATAGAGGCGAATCTTTATGAAATTTTAAATCTTTTAGATCAATACTTAACCATTTCCTTTATATTTTTCTGTCACTCTCGTCTGCAACTTAAGAATATAATTCCAAATGACTAATAATTTCTGTTACAATTAAGAAAATGGGTCTTTATTGTTGTACGTTTGAAGAAAAACAAACTACAATGTCTGCTTTAAAAGATTAAATACAGTGGTGGCAAAAAAAACAACAACAAACAAAAACAGGTAAATTTTATTAGCTCAGAACTTGCCTTTGGCAGACTGAGCCAATTTAGTTAAGGCAATTCATTTTGTAATGAAACTTAAATTGACAATAAGTGCATGTCATAGAAAGGTCATTGTGTAGTACTTATTAGTAGACCTGCTCTGAGATCGACAGTGTGCACATAAAGTCTACAGACTTGTCTGTGTACTAGCATTTAATTTATAAGGTAAATTTTAAGAACAAGTTAAGAGGACTTTGAAATCAGTTATTACCAGGTAACAGAAAACATCTTAATAAGCACAGAAGATGCTACTAACTGACATCTCAAAACCTCTAAATATGATATGCACTCCATCACTATATGAACAAGATTTAGAGGGAATTTGATTTAGATGTTTAAGATTCATGAATTTTTGTGGTGAGTCATTAACAATGTTACACCCAAAATGTTTACATCATATGATATCAACCACTTTTGAAAGGTTCAGGTAGTTTGATGAGAAGATTGATAAATATTTTAATGATGAGAGCTAGCTTTGAATTTTTTAGTCTTTAGTTAAATTTATTGAATAATGAGGCTTGGATGAACCAAAAGGTTGTTTGTTGTGTTTTCATGTTATATTACAAAGTCTAGTCTTATTCTTTTGACTTGTGTTGGTCCAGAGGGTGGAATTCCATCAGATCTTGTATGGTAACTGAATGATAGATCAGGTTTGACATTTAATTTTTAATACTGTAAAGAGCTTTACATCTCACAAGAATAAATCAGTTGTGAACATTCTTGAATTTTCTGTGTAAATATATGGTAATTGTATGAGTAAAAACATTAAAGTTTCTTAGTTTCAGCCCAAAAGTAAACTAGTTGCATATTTTATGAGCAAAGTTATTCAAATCTTATTTAAAAAGTTAAATTATTGTATTCTTCTTAATAAAACTGTTATTATGTACAGATTTTCTAATTTTTGTGGTCATGCATTTTTGTAAGGAGATTCATAGATGTCTATATAGAGACATCTCTTTCATGATATTGAAAAAAAATAGTTATACTTGAGATAAAACTAACAACTACTGTTATTTTGTGTCACCAATATCATTATGATACACACTGGAAATGAATACAGAAGTATTTTTTACACTTATATTTTAAATACATAAATTCAAACGTGTTAATAGGATAAAACTTTTGTTGCACTGATATTAACAAAATGTAATACTACTTGGTATGTTCAGATAGAATTTAATTTCTGTTATATCGATGCATGTACAAAGTAAGGTGGTAGGCTATTAACCTTGTAGACTGGTCATGTTTCATTCACTGTGTTAATCAATGAATATATCAAAAACAAATTACTGTCTCATACATGTACCTAGAGGGGAGGGTTAACTTCATCACTTTCAGATGGGACATCTCACATTAAGGGCAAAACTGCAAGTTTTGGGAAATAAACTTAGTTATTCTTTTACAGATTTGAAAACAAACAGCTTCACAGTTAAAATTATTCAGTGAAAAGATTTATTGATTTAAATATATATTTTTTTGAAATTATAAATTTTGTTTTTGAGTTTATTTCAGTGCACTTTAAACAACACTGTTGGTGGTTATGGATTTTCTGAAATTGTTTGGATCATAATATGAGACTTGTACTGATTGAGGAGAAAGTTATGGTTTTGAACAAAACACTGCTAATTTGACTTCTGATTCTGTACTTACCTCTGCTTGTAAGATTCTCATCTAGTGCTGCCCTCTATATGCAATCTTTTTTTTTATGCATATCACAAGTATTCTGCAAATTATTATGCATCACTTCACCACCAATAGGAGCATGACCTACTATATCACGCTTGTGATTTCCTTTATATACCTGTACAGAACTATCACTTCTTGTTTGGTAGTGCTTATTCTCAGGCATGTTCCTTTGTTTCAAGTTTTACATTCAGCTTTATTTTACTTGTAAAGTGGTTTTCATTTAAATTAGTTCAAAATTTATTCAGACTATTTCTTTACTTCAATCCTACTTCACTATTATTTATAATTTTGGTTTACTTTTTTTTATTATGAATTCCAAAGTTCATATTACCACATTGGGGCCACACTAGCAAGTAGTTCTTTCAAACAGGCCTTAGGTGTGGATGACCCTATGTTAGATTTATTAACATTTATTTGTAGGGGAGACTGAACATTACTTGTCAGCCTCAATCTCTGTATTTCTCTCCACTTCCTCCTTAACATTTTGAGCCTGTTTAAGTTGATAAGGACTTGAATTGTCTATTTCTACATTCTTATTTGCCATGCCTTCCCATGTTTCTTCTGAGAATTCAGTTAGGCCGACTATGATCTTTTTGGATTTTGTTTCTTAGGTATGTGATGTTTTATCCCCGTTTGATTTTTCTCCCCCATCACCAGATATGTACCTCACAGTTAATTGCAGGTTTTAATGCAATTTGCTCTAGCACATCATCATGCAGACTGTCATTGTTAGGTTCTTTTTTTTTTACCTGTTTAGGAAGCAGGTCCTCGATTCTCGTGTCAGTCTAAACCATGCCCAATTTTCCTGCTTTTGCCTTACTTTCACAATTCTTTTACATTATCTCTCTATCATCCAGCTCCTCTCTGAGACTCTCTACGGTAATTCTTATGGGTTTTCTGGTAACATCCTCTTCCTCCTTTTCTCCATGTTAGCTCATTTTTGGCTCTAGTTTTGCATATGTGATTTCTCTGTTGTTGGGGCATTCTGGGTCATGATGCAACCTCATTTCACATCTGTTTACCAGCATCTTGTCTTTATAGTGTTATGTATTTGATATGGTCCCAGAGTCCTTGAAATGTCTAGCACATCAATACAACAACAATCTAACCTTCCCATTTTGTTGCCTATTTGTCTCAGTTGGAACTCAATATGGCACCTTTTCCACTTTGTTGTTCTTCCCAACCTTTTCTTGTCCTTTCTTCTTGGGATGCCATATCTGGTTTCCATCGACAATGCATGTCACATCGCCAACAATATTGGTGGCTGTTTGGTGGATTTTAGTAAAGTGGGAGTTTGGCTTGGTGATTTTCTTCGTCAACGGCATTCCCTCCTCAAGGATCATTGGATCTTTCAAGTTTTATCTGAACTATTAATGATCCCATTTCTTTGCCCACTTTCTGTCTGCAATATCTGTTTTCTTCCCTCTTCCTTATGATTTAATGTCTGGCTAATGTTTATTGGAGGTAGTTCAGGACCCACTATCTCAGTAGGCTATAAAACCTCTTCTACCAGTTCTTAAGGCATCTGGGGTCTAGAGGCCTGTCATCAATTTCCCCCACCTCAATCGGTTTGTTCAACTGTTCCATTCTACTCTGCAGTCATTTATCTCCCTTTGGTAGGTGTTTTATATGGGCTCATATATGTCCAAGATGGATGCCACTTTTTGTCTGTACCTTCAGTTTGTTTATCACAGAGTGGTTTACCATTTTGCTCCACCTCTTATACTTTCTGTTGGACAGTTACAGCTTTTGTTTGGCATCTTCATGCTCTGGGGCTACAGTTCCACCATTATATAGATGACTGGGTTTCTTTTGGCCCATTCTGAATTGCAGTCATCCAGCCATGCATATCAGATCTTTTAGTTGGCTGCTTAAATTGGGTGGTTAATCAAATTGGTGAGGTCTTTCCTCCATTTTACCTAATATATCCATTTATGCAGTTTCCATTACCTTTTGCCCCCCGCTAGTACAGCACTATGTTTACAAATTTGCAATGCTAAAATCAGGGGTTCATTTCTCCTCATTGGACTCCACAGATAGCCCAATGTGGGTTTGCTATAACAAAATACACACACCCATTATCTTTCCTCGTATCCTGATAAATAATCTACTTTGTTGGTTCAATAAGGCCCATACATTGGTGATTCTCCCGTTTCCTTCTCTTCGTTCAGGTTTATAACTATTTCCAAATGCATTCGTTCAGCGATTGTAGCTAATCTTGTGAAAGGTGGTAAGAACTGTGTTAGAAATTATAATTTTTCCATACTTAAAATTTGTCTCCAATATGTATTTACCTTCCTCCCCACTTTCTGTCAAACTTTGAAGTGATGGTTTTATGCCTCACATGAGTATGGCACACTCGTATTGTGGAGAAATGGACACAAGATGATTTGCATGAGAGACATGTTTGAATTATTTGATTCAATAAAAGGTGGGGAGGGGAGAAGGGTTCTAGCATGAATAAAGAAAAACCTTTACATATATAGAGCAGCATTGGATGCAAATAGCTAATCTGGTGTGAGGAGGTAAGTACCTGTTAGAAAGACATTTTGAGTATAGGAAAATTGACTTTATTGAATTTTAACCAATCATTTTCTCAATCTCTATTGTCATGGTGTGATGTGATTGCTAATATCTCAGCTTGTGGAAGCCATAAAGTAATGATCTAAACATTTAATGAAAGTTCTTTTCAATTGTATAAATCAGTGTGGCTTCTGATTCGATGCAGAATTGTGTTAAAATAGGAATAAAGTAATAAATAGTAAATTATTAGCTTGGTGATATGTTGCTAGAAGAAAAAATTAAATTGAAGTACTTATTTTTCATATGATTTCTAAATAAGCTTTAAATATGTGGACTGTAACTAAATGTGTGGATGGTAGCTGAATATATGGACTGTGATTAAATATGTGGAAGGTAACTAAATATATGCACTGTAACTAAATATGTGAACGGTAACTAAATGTGTGGATGGTAACTAAATATATGGACTATCATTAAATATGTGGAAGGTAACTAAATATATGCACTGTAACTAAATATGTGAATGGTAACTAAATGTGTGGATGGTAAATAAGTATGTGGACAGTAACTGTGGCAGTTGTGCAATGTCTTTCTAAGCTTTCATCACTCTGCTGAACTATTAGCTTGTATAGTTGAAAATAATGGAAAAAGAACTTTACATCACTAGTCTATGTTTTCTAAAATCTGAGATACAGGCAGTTATATCACTCTGACAGCAGAGATTGAGAAATAGTGATTGGTTAGTAAAGTTATAGGTGGCTCATTTTGAATTTTCTTCTAGGGAACTATCAGGTTACCTTAAGTTATGTCCAATTTTAGGTTCAGAAAAAGAGAGGATATCAAATGCTTTTAATGTTACTTAATCAATAATATATGTTCCATTATTAATAATTACTTCCTGCCAATGATTCACAAGCTTCTGAATGCCACTTCTATAAAATTCTTGGGGTTTGGAGAAAAAGAATGTAGAGTGGGTAGTTTTGACATTTTCATGTATTTCAAGCTCTTTTCCATCAAGATAGTTCTGCAAGCTTTGGAATAAATGATAATCAGATGGAGCAATGTCTGGAGAATAAGGAGGATGTGGAAGTTTTTCCCAGTCTAGCTCTTCAATATTTGCAGATGTGATCTTTGTTGTATGGGGCTGTGCATTATCCTGGTGTAATACAATACCTTTATGATTGATCAAAGTATGCCTCTTTTTCTTTCAGTGCAACATTCAAGCACTCTAACTGTTGACAATAGAAGTCTGATTAATTGTTACATTGAGTGGTAGCAATTCGAAGTGGACCACACCAACAATATCCCACCAAAAGCTTAATTAGACTGTCCTTGGATGGAGGTCCATTTTGGGCTGTAATTTAGCCAGTTTACCTGCACTGAGCCATTATCTGAAGCACTTAACATTTTTATAATGTATCCATTTTTCATGTTCAGTCACTAACCTGTCCAATAAACATGTGTTACGTTCACAAGAGTGCAGAGAAATACAAATGCCCACTCTTGCTCTAAGGTTGGCTTCTGTCAAATTATGGGGGATCCATTTTCCAGGTTGTTGCAGATGACGGTAAACTGTTGAATGGGTTGAATTAAGCTTCTGTGCTAATTCTTCAACTGTTACAGCACAATCTTCATCAAATGCAGCCAGCAGCAAGTCATCATTAAACTCAACAGGGTGACCTGAACATGGCACATCACTTAAGCTGTAGTCACTTGATTGGAACTTCTGAAACCACCTTCGACATTTGCTTTCATTAAGAGACTCCACACCATAAATACCATGAATGTTTCATGTAGTTTCTGCTGCACTGTTGCCTTTTTTAAACTCATAAAGCATTATATGCCTAAAGTGCTCCTCAGACACATCCATCTTCATAAGGGTTTGTTTGATTAATGATCTGAAAAAGTGGAGTTGGGTTAGTTTCTTTATTTGTCTGAACATTTTTATACACGTCCTACTACATATTTTAGTCATTAAAGTCTTCTACAAAGACAGAAATGATGATGCACTTTCTGTATTAAATTTTGGATATTACTTGTGGGATGACCTGATATTAGTGCTAATATTTCCACAGAAAAAGTTAAGAAAATTCACAGAAACTAATATCTTCATTAGGAGAATGCTGAAATCAACCCAAAGTGACAACTTGCAAATGGAAAGTTTATATATACAATTAAATAAATAGGACTTTCCTTCCTTTTTTTTAATTTGTGGAAATAATGGTTACAGATGTATTTTATATTTTTATAATTCAATGGTGCAGTTTTGTTTTTTGTACAGGATGCACCCAACATTGGATGTGACAGTTTAAAACATTCTTATCACAATGTGAAATGCCATAAGAATGCATTAATCATAATCATAAATATATTTCCATTAGTGGTTAACCAGGAAATTCTTCTACCAAAGACTTAGCCTGTATTAGAGTTTTAGATGCATTTTTAATTTCTTTTGGATCTTAAACTTAGTTTATCATCAGTTATTATGACCAGGGAGAAAAGGGGTGTTGATGGGTGAGTAAGTCATTTAAAATACCAATACAAATATTACTTCCAGTTTATTATATATTTAAGCATTCTACTCAGGCTCTCTAACTGTTCTCAAATAAGTTATTAAATGGGTACTGTAGAGCATAAAATTGTAATTTTTGGCAATGGGCCATTGCTTGGGGATCAGAATGTAAAAGTTTGAAAGAGTCCATTTTTCACATTTGTAAAAAATTAAATAAATTTGAATAATTTAATAATGTTACCAATGTTGTTTGTAACATCATTTGGTTATTCTCCAACATGTCAACTTTCTGTATAATATAATGAAAACCTAATAGTGTTTGACTTGGCATATTAGTCACTTCATATGCAATAAAAAATAAAATCTTTCTCTAAAAGATTCTTAAATTTGTCTTTCAATCATAATTAAACACTTGAAAAGAGATTTTAAACTCTAATCCACAAAGCCTTAAAATAGCAAAGATTCTTTCTTTGCACCTAAACTTCTGAAACATTAACAATGTACAGATTATAAACTAATTTCTCAATCCACTATGGCTTAGAATCTTTATGTGTATTACTCAATTTTGAATCTTAAATGCAGCTTATTTTTTGTAGGCTTTTCATGGAGTAGATACGTTCTAGTTACAGATGATTAACCATGCTGAGTGACAAGGAAAACGTACAGTTTATAGAAATTATTTTTTCACTTTTTGCTAAAACTTTTTCTATATCTGAACTTTTAATAAAATCATATTCTAACTGTATGAAAAAACTTCTATACTGCACTAAGCAACAAACAAGAGCCTTCTGGGAATACTAAAACACAGTGTATTTTTATAGTTGTTACCATAATTGCTTTCTCATGTCAAGAGTCTGAACTTGAGTTATCATTAGATATTGTTTTTTTATGTGATAAAAAGTAGATGTGGTAAATTGTCTTTTCACAGCACCAAAAGTAACAAAAATTATGGCAGCAAAACAGAACAAAGTAAGTTCTGTTAAAAAAGAAACAACATATACTGAGGATGAAAGTAGCCAAGTTACTGATGAAAAGGAAAAAGATGAAAGTAACAAGGAAATTGAAAGAGAAAAGAAACGGGGATGTAGAGAGTTACACAAAATTACTGTTGAGACATTGACCAATGTCGGTAAGATACTCTCATAAGTTTGTACTCATCATAAGTTGTATTCTTATTCTTAACAAAATTGGAAGTGTATAATAGTACCATGGATGAAAGTAAAATATATGGAATAGTCCAAGAACAAAATTTTTGTTCAACACTTTTGAAGTGTGTTTATCAGATTGATTCTTTGTATTATAAAACTAACAATGTTAGATTGTTAGATTACCAATTAAGCTGATAATCATGGATTGGTAGATTAGTGATTAAATAAACTATAATGTGTAAACTAATATTTTTTTTAATATAGTTAATTTTGTTTATTCACCAGTTTAAGTTAAGTATTGAAGGTGTATAAAAATAATTTTAATTTCTTCAGATGTTTCATCATGTAATTATATGAAATCTAATTTGTTGATATGTAATAACCAAAATTAGACATTTTGAAAGATGAATTGTATTTAAGATAAATATTAATAATCATTAAAGATATAACAAAATAGTGTTAATTTAAAACACATTGTTCTCTAACTACTGCAAGAAAATTCAAAACTTGAAATCAAATTTTATAATATTAGTTACAGAACTAGTTGGTAGGTAAAGCATGTAAATCATCTGGAACATTCAATGGAATTGAATTTTAATGCAGAATATGTGTATGAGTTAAATATTACTTCAGCTTATTTGTACTCAATGTTTTAATTTTTCTCATAGACAAATTTGAACCAATAGTTACAAAGTACAAAGATACGGGAAGACAGTCAAAAGACTTGGAACATCCTGAACATGTACATTCAGTGAAAAAGCCTGAATTAACAGACACAAGCCCTCCCTTTCAAGAGAGTGTCTTCCAAAAACCAGAAACTACAGACAGGAAAGAAAAAAAGATGGGCGAATCTGTGGATACTTGCATGAAGAAAAGAGAAAGTAAGAAAAATAAGAAATCTAGAGGTGGAACAAGAGATAAGCCAGAAAAACAGGCTCAAGAAGTCGATGCCAAAAGGAAAGAAAAGAGTGAAGATGGTACATCTAGATCCAGTGATGGAAATGATAAAGCAAAAGGAACACCAGAAAGCCCTAAAGTAAAAAATACGGTTTCTTACTCGGAAATTGTAACATTGCCCATTAAAGAAAGTGAAGTAGACAAATTGGACATTCCAGAGAATAAAGATCTGAATAATAAATTATCTTTAGGGGACGTTAATGCACCTATTAATCAGAATTCTTCAGTTATGAGAATAACAGTTGTTACAGACAACTTGAATGCAGAAGAAACATTTAATTGTGTTAGTGAAAGTGAAAAAGAACTCTCTCTTGTATCTAGTGAAGGTGGACAAAATGTTACAGACAAGTCCTCTAAAAATGCATGTTCTCAGATTCAGTTTTATTCTGGCAATCATTTTGTGGAAGTCACAAAGGGAATATTACATCTTTACAAAGAAAAGTAAGTATTGTACCTTTGCAATGTCTTCCTTATGATTCAGTAACTGATTTCAACTGTCTGTGACTTCTTAGTAAAGACATTTAATTTTTGACAATGATTAAATTAATTATACCTTTTCCAAATAGTTTTGTTTTTTAAGCTAACAGTTAACACATTTTTTAACTAAGGTTTTTTTCCCTCTTTTTAATGGTTTATAAGCTAACTTAAATCAGAGTTTTGTTTCTTGTTAGGTTTTAATTTGTAAGTTAAATGGAAACTAATCTGACCAAAGTTTTGTTTTTTGTCAGGTATTATGATCTATAAGTTAAACTGAAACAAAACTTTGGTCAGAATAGTTTCAGTTTAACTTACCTTGGTCAGAATTGTTTTGATTTGTAAGGTAAGTTGAAACTATTGTAACCATAGTTTTGTTTCTTGTCAGCTGTATGATAATGAAATACTGCTGTAAAAAGTAACATGTATGTAATACTTTGATATGAACATAATGTAAGCTAATTGTATACATGTAGCCAGAGTACACCAGTGAATGAGGAAGCAGAACGCAGTGAGATGTTGTGTATTCTGGCCGTACCAGCAACTATGACTTCTCATGATCTTTTACAGTATACTGCTGCTTTCAGGTGAGAAGTAAAAATAATAATTTGTTAGAGTTTAGCATAACATTGAGAATTTGTCTCTATAGACTGTTAACAACAACTGTACATTTACTACACTTAAATGTGTTTGTGCTATATTCTCATCATTTATGTATTATTGGAAACAGTTTGAAAATTTAGCTTTTATCTCATTAATTCAGTTTATTTTTTTAAATGTTTGTCATTCTTGTAGATTAAAGCTTAGTGATATTAGAATAGATATTTCTAGCAGTTGATACAGTAGGTTATTACAGCTATAAGAAATAACTGTGAGATTATTAAAGCTACTACCTGAGAAGATAGGTTACTCAATTTTATTGTGATAAGTAATGTTTGATGATTGTAGTTACTGTCTGAGAATATAAGAAGTTACTTGATTATGTTATTATAAACCACTGTAGTGGTTTGTGTTAGGGACTGACTATTATTTTTTATTATTATATTTTTCACTACCAGTCTACAGTCTTTAATAAAAGACTGTAA
Organism: Tachypleus tridentatus; assembly: GCF_004210375.1. Classification (NCBI taxonomy): domain Eukaryota; kingdom Metazoa; phylum Arthropoda; class Merostomata; order Xiphosura; family Limulidae; genus Tachypleus; species Tachypleus tridentatus. The sequence continues at coordinate 124,800,129 of NC_134830.1, read as the reverse complement.
CAAGATCAGTAGATTAAGATGAAAACAAAGCTGTTAGGAATCTTTATTAAAAGACTGTAACAAGATCAGTAGATTAAGGTGAAAACAAAACTGTTAGAAATCTTTATTGAAAGACTAACAAGAGTGGTAGATTAAGATGAAAATAAAACTGTAAGGAATCTTCAGTAAAAGACTGTAATCAAGATTGGTAGATTAAGATGAAAATAAAACTGTAAGGAACCTTCAGTAAAAGATTGTAATCAAGATTGGTAGATTAATATGAAAACAAAACTGTAAGGAATCTTCAGTAAAAGACTGTAATCAAGATTGGTAGATTAATATGAAAACAAAACTGTTAGAAAACTTTATTAAAAGACTAATAAGGTCAGCAGATTAAGATTAAAACAAAACATTAGGAATCTTCAGTAAAAGACTAACAAGATTGGCAGATTAAGGTAAAAACAAAACTGTTAGGAATCTTTTATAAAAGAGTAACAAGATCAGTAGATTAAGGTTAAAACAAAACTGTTAGAAATCTTCAGTAAAAGACTAACAAGAACAGTAGGTTAATATGAAAACAAAACTTGAGAATTTTTAAAAAAAGACTGTAACTAATTTTATAGATTAAGGTGAAAACAAAACTGTCAAACAATTCCTTGCTGCTGCTTGTATACACTGTAATGATTGTAACTGCATCAGATGGCTTACATAAACAGTTTTCTGATCATTGTTGTGTTTTTATACCCAGCTGCACTGAAGAGCTCTGGATTGTTTGACAATGGATAACAAATGTGGTGTGGTTGGAATACTGTTATCATACACTTTTCTAATTCATGAGATTTCCTAAGAATGTGGAGTTTAGAAATGTATTATGCCTAATACTAATATTTTATGACAAATGTAATTGTAATCACTCTTTGCTTACTTATAAAAGGCATATACACCATAACAACAATTACTTTATTACATGATGATAAGTTATACTAGAAGACAGAACTTACAATCTGAGAGGATAAGTTACTTTGTAAGAAAAATTGAAATATGGGACATGTTATTTCTGTAAAAGGGGAAGATTGTTGTTACAGAAGGATGAGAAAGTTATCACAATAAGTGTGTTTTGATAGAAGGTATGTTACTTCAGATAAAATAAGAATATAATTACAAAAATGGAACAAAGAGAGCTCATTACTAAAGAAGAATTAGAAACGTGTTGTCATACATTGAGGAGAGAAATGACCTGTTTATTACACTATGTAACAAAATTTTTACTTTTTCTCATTCCTGGGCAGAAAGTGTTATTTCCCAGTTGCTTATGCCTAAAGTAAATGGAAAAGACCTGTTTTTCTTTTTAAACTTTGCTTTTGTGACCTGGGTAATGAAATTTTCAAATTTACCCATTTTCCAGAACATTCCAGGTAAATTCAGTGCTGAGTAGCTGATAGAGAATTTTCTTGAACTTGCAAGAATTTTCTGGAATGTTGTAGAACTTTTCCCCTGACTCATTCTGTCTAGTGGACCTCCAGAAGGTGTTGTTCCCACCATTGCACATAAAACTGACTGGTTCTTATGAAACAATTTGTCACAGTTCTTGATAAGGAGTCTGCAGCCTTCAAGCACCTTTGAGACTTCTTCCCTAAGCTGTCTGAGGCAAAGGTCAAAGCTGGTGTCTTTGTTGGACCACAAATAAAGAAGATCCTGGAGTGCACAAAATTCCCCAAAAAGCTCAGTAGAAAGGAAAAACAAAGCTTTGGGGCAGCTTTGTCACACTGGTTTGGGGCTTCTTGGGTAATCACAAGGCTGAAAATTATGTGGAACTGGTTGAGGCTCTGGCAAAGAACTATGGCAAAATGGGCTACAGGATGTCCCTGAAAGTCCATATCCTTGAGGATCATTTTGATAAATTCAAGGAGAACATGGGAGCATTCTCAGGGGAGCAAGGCGAGTGTTTCCACCAAGATATAGTGGACTTTGAACGCAGCTACCGAGGAGCATATAACGAAAACATGATGGAAGACTATACATGGGGGCTGATACATAAAAGTGATTTGCATTACAGTTGCAAATCTCAAAAAACTACTTCCTTCTAAACATTTTTGTATAACTTTTGTATAAATACACATGAATCTTAATTCATTTGTTGTTTTATTCAGACCTTATGTAAATGAAAATGTGCAAATTTGCCTGTTAACATAGAAAATAGGTTAATTTATAAATTTCATTATCCAGGTCACAAAAGCAAAGTTTGAAGGGAATAATGGCCATTTTCTATCCTGTGTGTATTTATGTGATTGCTGGTCATTCCTGATGAATTATTTTACCTAGTTGATTGTTTAAATTATGCAAAAATAAAATCAAGAAATAGATTAATTTGTTTTCTTAGGGATTAAGACAGTGTCATGATAATAGAAATATAAAGTATGTTTACTTACATTTGTTCAGCAGAAGAACCATTGTATAATATAGAAAACATGAAAATTGTTGCAAAAACAAACGGTACAACCCATGGTGATAGAAAGTATGCAGGATGTTGTATGAAGTTATTCACACATTACCATTAGTCAACTTTATCATATTCTAAATTGTTAATCTGAGCTAGCTTCAACTTTTGTTTTAACATATAACATTATTTATGAATGTTGTTGGTGAATAGATATTTGTGTAATGTAACATCATGTTGCCAGTAGTTGGCACATGTAAATTAGTGTAACATCTTGATACCAGTAACTAACACTTATATTTAATGGAACATCTTGATACCAGTAACTAACACTTGTATTTTAATGGAACATCTTGCTACCAGTAACTAACACTTGTATTTTAATGGAACATCTTGCTACCAGTAACTGACACTTGTATTTTAATGGAACATCTTGCTACCAGTAACTGACACTTGTATTTTAATGTAATATCTTGCTACCAGTAACTAACACTTGTATTTTAATGTAATATTTTGCTACCAGTAACTGACACTTGTATTTTAATGTAACATCTTGCTACCAGTAACTAACACTTGTATTTTAATGTAACATCTTGCTACCAGTAACTAACACTTGTATTTTAATGTAACATCTTGCTACCAGTAACTGACACTTGTATTTTAATGTAATATTTTGCTACCAGTAACTAACACTTGTATTTTAATGTAACATCTTGCTACCAGTAACTAACACTTGTATTTTAATGTAACATCTTGCTACCAGTAACTAACACTTGTATTTTAATGTAACATCTTGCTACCAGTAACTAACACTTGTATTTTAATGTAACATCTTGCTACCAGTAACTAACACTTGTATTTTAATGTAACATCTTGCTACCAGTAACTAACACTTGTATTTTAATGTAACATCTTGCTACCAGTAACTAACACTTGTATTTTAATGTAATATTTTGCTACCAGTAACTAACACTTGTATTTTAATGGAACATCTTGATACCAGTAACTAACACTTGTATTTTAATGGAACATCTTGCTACCAGTAACTAACACTTGTATTTTAATGTAACATCTTGCGACCAGTAACTAACACTTGTATTTAGTGTAACATCTTGCTACCAGTAACTAACACTTGTATTTTAATGTAACATCTTGCTATCAGTAACTAACACTTGTATTTTAATGGAACATCTTGCTACCAGTAACTGACACTTGTATTTTAATGTAACATCTTGCTATCAGTAACTAACACTTGTATTTTAATGTAATATCTTGCTACCAGTAACTAACACTTGTATTTTAATGTAATATTTTGCTACCAGTAACTGACACTTGTATTTTAATGTAACATCTTGCTACCAGTAACTAACACTTGTATTTTAATGTAACATCTTGCTACCAGTAGCTAACACTTGTATTTTAATGTAACATCTTGCTACCAGTAACTAACACTTGTATTTTAATGTAACATCTTGCTACCAGTAACTAACACTTGTATTTTAATGTAACATCTTGCTACCAGTAACTAACACTTGTATTTAATGGAACATGCTACTGTTGGCATTTGACGCTTGTACTTAATTTCTTTTTTAGTGATCTCTTTAAGTCATTGCTGCATATGAAAGTTATATTTTGTATCAAATTGTGTAAATATAAACCCTTTAATTAGAATATTCTGTGCATTACCCTTCAGCTCTGATATAGAACACATACGAATTATTCGTGATGCTAAGCCTAATCTGTATATGGTTCTATTGAAGTTCAGAACTCAGGTAAGTGATTAATTTTTTCATATTAGTCAAACTAGAAGATTTTAATTAAATCTGATTTATTCAGTGTGTTTAACTTTTTGTCTCTTAATTTGGGGGTTACAACCCAAGAAAGGGGTCACGAGATATTCTCATAGAAAGGAGCAGCAAAAAACGTTTGAGAATCCATGCTTTAGAAATTCCAAGTACTAGTAATAAAATTAGTTGTGTTGTGATAGAAATAAAATTTGGTACTTAATACTTCTAGGAATTGTAAAATGAGAATTGTTATTTGTATAAGTAAACTAAGTAGTGAATAATTATGATAGTGGTGTAATATTACTAATAATAGAAACATTTAAAGTTACTCCACATCAGTTATTTTTTTCAATGTTTAAACTAGTTTAGGTGTGGGAGATAAGTTAGCTCATTGGATGGAAGTGTGGCTGAATGGATGAAAGTAGAGGGCTATTACAAATGGAGTTCAGTAATAATGGTTTAATGTCATATGCAATGTACCTCAGGATTCATTCTTAAGACCTTTGCTCTTTTTGATATACATCAATGACACATGAAAGAATTGTTAATAAATTACTTAACCTGTAGATGATATTAAGGTCTTGGGTGTTGGTGGCTGTGAAGAGGGTGCTACTGATTTACAAAATGATTCAGATCATCTAGTGAGTTGGGTAAATGAATGGATATAAGCTAACATATGTGGATTATTGTAATTTGAATTATAAGTATAATTTGGATGGGAATAACCTTAACAGTGTCATGAAGAAAAAGGATCTTGATGTAATGGTTGATCAGTCTCTGAAGCCATCCAAGCAATGTGTTGTTGTCATTGGTAGAGCAAATAGTATTTTAGTTTGTATCTAATGAAATATTTAATACAAGTCTAAAGAGGTTATAACTACATTGTACTGGTCACTGGTTAGGTCACATTTGCAATATTATGTTCAGTCTTAGTTTCTTTACCTTAGGAAGAACATTGAATTGTTCAAAATGATTGAGAGGTCGAGTTACTAGAGGGGTGCCTGGGATGGAGGGGTTGCCATATTACAGGTGTTTAAGGTCTCTTAAACTGTTTTCTCATGAAAAAAGAAGA